>NW_007068097.1:290066-307747 GCF_000164805.1 Carlito syrichta | reverse complement strand
ACCACGCCCGGCTAATATTTTTGATTTATTGTAGAGATGAGGTCTTGCCAAGTTGCCCAGACGGGTCTCGAACCCGTGAGTCAGGTAATCCACTTACCTCGGCCTCCCAAAGCATGGGATTACAGGCTGAGCCACCGAGCCCGGTCAAAAAATATTTTTTGAAATGATAATTTATATGAGGTATACAAAATAGTCAACACTTAAAAGAAGAAAGTAGAATGATTGTTACCCAAGGCTTGGATGGAGTTAGGGGACAGGAAGTTTCGATTCAACTGTTACAGAGTTCAGGTTTTCTAGAGATCTGTACATCATCTTGCCTTTAGGGATATGGTATATATTGAACACTTAAAAATTTCTTAAGAAATCTGGGCATGGTAGCATGTGCCTGTAGTTCCAGCTACTTGAAAAACTGAGGTGAAAGGATCTCCTGGGGCCAGCAGGTCAAGGCTGCAGTGGCCATGAGCATGCCACTGCATTCTAGCCTGGGCGACAGAGTGAGACAACAACTCAAAAAAAAAAAAAAAAAAAAGAAATTTCTGAAGAGCTAGTAGATCTCATGCTACATGCTCTTCCAATAATAATAATAACAATACTACTACTTGCATTTTCTAGCTTATTTTGTGGAAACGTACTTTGGTTACCCAGATTTATTTATGAAAATTATACTATGTATTTCTTTTATTAAAAGACAGATTGTGGTAGTTCACATAAACATGTAAGTTATTTTTATCATAAGGTAAGAAGAATTTAAAATTTTCAAGGGTAAGACTGAGGTAAACTTGAAACAAAATGAAAGGTAGCACTGTATTTCATTGAGTTGCACTTTTATAGCCATTTGTTTTCCTTGGTTGGATAGTCTTGTGTTATATTTTATACAGTTTCTCTTGAAAGTCATCTGGCATTTTATCTATCTATTTATTTATTTATTTGATAAAACTATCTATGACAATTTTTCTGTATTTTTGGACATCTTTATATGAAGCATCATCTTCCTTTGAACATCAAAATCTTCAAGTCTTGAAAAATCTATCAAGAGTCTGCTCTAACAGATTTGTCAGTTTCAATTGCTTTGAATTATTTTTATTTGGGCTTAAAGTAAGCAAACCCTTTTGATCTCTGTTCAACCACCAACAAAAATAATGGCAACATTTTTTTACCTACTTCATGTCATATTTATAGTTTGTAAAAATCATTTGGTTGCTGGCTTATTTAACAAAACAGGAAATAAACAGATATTCTTCTGGTGTTCCAGTAAACCTTTGTCTAGTGGGGGAAATATTCTCTTACAATTGCTCGTTTGAGCCATTAGAAGTTATAATATTATATTAGCTAATATTATATTATTAGTCAATATTATAAGGAAACCATAAAATAGTCATTATATCACTTCATCTGAATAGAGTAGTATCGTGTACCACTAAGTTAAGAAAAGACTGAGTTTAAGGTTTTTCTTAAATCTATACTTCGGAGTCAGAATATGGCAATTTCTTAAAGACAACGTTATTTTTTCTAATAAATTATATGTACTGCTTCCAATCTCCAAAAGATACCAACTTTTAATACCATAAAATAAGAAAACTAGATATTTAGCATAAAATATTACCTTCTAAATAATGCCCTTGAAATAAATTCTCATATTCTCAAGAAACATGATGAAGATTCATAAAAAAGATAAAATTTGACAATGACACTGAAATACACACTGGAAGATCTATGAGTAAACTAAAAACAGTCAACTGAATTGAACTGAAACACAGATTTGGTGACTCACTCAGAAGTTGGAACAAACAGTTCATCTGACTAAAATGATGGGAAAATGTCTGTTTTTTTTACCATTGCTTCCTAGAAAAATAAAATTTAATGACCAGAAAACTGAATAGACTTTATATTAGTGTCTTTTTAAAAAAAATGTAAGATAACATTATTTTACTTCTCTCATCTGAACACCACTATTTTTATCTTTAGTTGTAGAAAGCAACTTCCCTTCAATGCTTCTCACTCCAAGAAAAATAACTAGTTATAAGAAGTGGCATTCTGTTACGTGTCATGAGACAGAGTATTTAGAAATAAAGCAAAATCCAGGTGAATTTATTTACTCCACGTGGTTAGGTTCTATAAAATTGCTGTGAACACTGAATTAGGGAATACAGATGTTCCTTGACTTATGATGGGGTTATGTACAGATAAACCCATCATTAGTCAAAAATGCACTTAATATACTTGCCCTACCAAACAACACAGCTTAGCCTAGCCTACCTTAAACATTCTCAGAATACTTATATCAGCCTGCAGTTGTACAATGTCATCTAACACAAAGCCTATTTTATAATAGTGTTGAAATACCTCATGTAATTTATTACATACTCTACCAAAAGTGAAAACCAGAATGGTTGTATGGGTACTCGAAGTATAATTTTTGTTGAATGCTTATGGCTTTCACACCACTGTAAAGTGGAAAAATTGTAAGTTCAACCATCATAAATCGGGGTCTGTCTGTACTAAATCATTCGTCTTAGGGGAATATACGGGGTTAAACTCTTAGAAGCATCTGTTTCAACATTTCCCGTCAACCAATCAACACATAACCTTGTTTTATGTGTGTTTCTGTTTAATGACACCTTACAATACATATTTTTGATTCATTGATATTGAATGTATGGCCAACAGCACCGTAACTCATATTTGAAGGAAGCTTATCTAACACATATTTTCTCCATAAGGCACACAGTTTTTTGTGCTTAGGAACACAAAACAGCATTTGAACACTATGCTTGGGGGACAGTTAAACAACAAAATTATGAACAAAAAGAAAAAAAAATCAAAAAACATTGTACTAAATAATCTAAAAATGACACTTATTTATAGTGTGAGAGCTGAAATGAGAAGGCAGAGAATTGCCTTTTTTGACCACAGCTGGGAATGTGCAGGGCGGTGATTCAAATATTTTGTCACTCTTCAAGTTCGCAAATGGCTATGAAATCACAGTTAAGTATTGATCTGGAGATTACAATAAATTTTAGTCAATAAGCAAATTCTCAATTATGGAATCCATGAACAAAGAAGATTTGCTGTGTTTAATGAATAGGATGAGATAATCTCTGGTTGTAATGTATACTTTTGTGTTTAAGATTTCTGTATCTCACATGTCCTGTCTGCTAAGACTACTGTAAAGCCTGACAGAAAAAGTAGAAGATTCATTTTAATACCAGAAGAGTTTAGACAAGATAAATATCTATTAGAAAATGAGTTATGCTAAAACCTATACAAATGACCTAAAAGCTATTTGAATATGACAACAAATGAATATGGATTAAGCAAAAAATCATTAGCATGCTTTGTTCCTGAAACAAAGATTTTGGTAAATCTCGGCTAATGCCAAGGATGTAGTAAACAATAAGATATGTGAAAATCCTAAAAAATAAAATCCAACACAAGTCTTGAATACTTTTAAAAAGTGTAATATTTGAAAATTATTTACTATTGAACGAGAAGGGAATTTTAACAAAATATTTATTGTCCTAAATAAGCTACAAAAGCCATGGCATGTATGAATCAGAAATAAGATCCAGTAAAAGAGATCAGGCTGAAATAACAGAAAATAAATTGAAATAATGTAATTGACAGGGAGAATTAAAAAAAAAATAAGTACTAGAATTAAATGATATATTAGGACTATACAATTTACTTTGGAAGCAACAAAACAAACAAAAAATAACACTGAGTAACAGCCAAAGACGAATACCAAGTTGGATTTAAAGTCCCCAGATGTACAAGAAAAGATAAAAAATAAATAAATAAATATACAGGAGAATAATAGCAGCTCTATTCATAATAACCCAAATGTGGAAGCAACCCATGTTTCCACTGATAAATGAATAAATGAACAAAATGTGGCATATGCATATAATCGAGTATCATCCAACCTTAAAAATAAAGAATATTCTGTCACCTGCTTCATTATGAACCATGAGAACAGTATGCTAAGTGAATTAATTCAGTCTTAAAAGAACAAAAAAATGGTATGATTCCATTTGCAAGAGATCCTTAAGGTGGTCAAATTCATAGATACAGGAAGTAAAGTTTTGGTTGCCAGGGACTGAGGTGGAGGAAGTGGGGGAGTTATTGTTTAGTGGGTAACAGAGATTCTGTTCTGTAAGATAAAAAGTGTTCTTCAACGAATGGTGATGATAGTTACACAGCAATGTGAAGATACTTAACACTACTGAATGTACACTTAGAAATGGATGTGTTTTACCACAATGAAAAATGTTTAAAAACATTTTAAAGTGTAATTTCAATAAGTCCTTGGATGGATAAAAGAAAAACAATAACATAAACCTCTTTCTGATAACTTTAACTTGGGTTCTTGCAACTAATGTTTTGTGTTTTATTGAAATATATATCCATAGGAAAGATACAGTATTGCTTTGTGTATTTTTAAATGCTCATAAACCATTATATGCTACATATTTTTCTTCTTACTTTTTTCACACAATGTTATGTTTTGAGATCTATCCAAGTTAAATACAAAAATTCCACTCATCCTTTTAAAAATATTTTAAAGCATTTCATTATATGTACACATAAAATTTATAGATTTATATTTCCACATTGATGTACATTGAAGTTATAACAAATCATATTGCTGTAGACACACTCATTTATGCATCTTTTGTGTTCACTTATGAAAATAATAATTAGTTTTAAAATATTCATGTTTTGTCATGGTTTTAGAATGACTGGAAAGGCATAGCAGGGTTAGACCATGGACACACTTAGTTTCAGTAGATACTATCACATTACTTCCCCAAATTGATGCAACAATTGATATACTTGTTAGTAATACATAATAGTTTATCTTTTCCCACTTGCCTTTAAAATTTCACCTATGTCTTGGTGGCACACGCCTGTGGTTCCAGCTACTTTGAAGACTGGGGTGGAAGGATCACCTGAACCCAGCAGGTTGAGGCTGGCCATGGGTGTGGCACTGCATCCCAGCCTGGGCCACAGAGTGAAACTCTGACTCAATAGATTAATAAATAAATACGGCCGGTCTCGCTGGCTCAGCCTGTAATTCCGCACTTTGGGAGGCCGAGGTGAGTGGATTACCTGAGCCCGCAGGTTCGAGACCCGCCTGGGCAACTTGGCGAGACTTCATCTCTACAATAAATCAAAAAATTAGTCGGGCGTGGTAGCGCGCGCCTATAATTCTGGCTACTTGGAAGGCTGAAGCAGAAGGATCACCGGAGCCCAGCAGGTCGAGACTGCAGTGGCCAGGAGCGGCCATTGCACTCCAGTCTGGGTGACAGAGTGAGACTCCAATTCAGAAAATAAATAAATAAATAAATGCATACATACCTAAATACATAAATAAATAAATAAATAAAAATAAAAATTTGCCTGTCTGGTAGGAGCTAGATGTTGTCCCATTTTAATCAGCATTAGTAATTACTTAACCATTTAATTAGATTAGTAATGAGCATGGGCACTTCTTTGTATGCATATTAGATAATAGATATTAGGTTTCACATTTTATATTTTATCTACCTCTTGATTATTTGCAGAAGTTTCTTATATCCCATATACTAAATTTTAGTTGGTTGTTTACCTTGCAAATATATTTTTAACTTATCTTTTTACGTTTTCTATAATACCTTTTGTTAACTTCTATTTTTTTCATTATGATATTGCTAATATTTCTTTTCCCTTTTGGTTTATATTCTTTGTTGCTGACTTAAAAAGCTATGTGCAATATAGTCTTATCTTACATATTGAATGCTTTTTTTGTTGTGAAGTACACTCGGGTTTTACCTTTCTTACAGTAAACTAAATTAATCCAATAAATAATAATTTATCTATATTTTATATGATTACAAAGTTACATACCATGTTTCTATTTATGCATGGATATGCTTTTGGACTCTTTATTTTGCTTCTTCTGTTGTTATGTTCTTGCATGAAAAACAACTGCCATGGGTGTAATATTTTAGAATTTTGTAAGATGAATGCCCCATTTGCTTTCACTTTCCAATTATTTATCTATCTGTGTTTCATCATTTTTATATGAACTTTAGTGTTATGATCAATTCTGCAAAAATATTCAATAATATATTGTAAAAAACTCATTGTAGAATTTTAGAAGATTGCAGAATATTAGAAACTGAGCATCTGTAAAGTGTTAAATATTCTAAAGTATTTTACAAGTCTGTATTCTCACCAATTGTTCCACATTCTAGATACATTTGACATTTTCATTCTTTCATTTTAGACATTTTGATACGTGTCTACTGGTTTCTTGCTTTAGTTTAATTAGCATTTTCCTAAATAGTCTGTAAATCTAAAAAGTGTGGTTCCATTTCTCACGCTCTCTCTGGTCCCCAGCAGGCTATCATTACAACAATAAGCTCCACATAGTTACAGCCTGGCAGTGCCTACTTCAACTGCACTGCAATTTCTTACTTCCTGCATGAGAATTTCCTGCTGCTACTGTGTGGGTCACTTGCAGGTAGTGGTTCAAACATGTTTGCTCACATACACTTACAAAGAGATAACACCTCCATGACAACTCTTGAGCAATAGGTGAAAAGATTCATGTGCCTTCTGTATCTCAAACAGAAAATTCAGAGGCACTTTCTACCTGATTCCTCCTATGGTCCCTAATAGAACTGAACATCAAATTTTCACAACAGTAATCAGAACAAATAAGTAATCTTGGATTGACATTCCTTCTTTTTCTGTTCAGATGAACCCAATTTGTATCACTATCTAAGGATATCCTTGTTAAGGGAAGTGAAGCTGAGATATGACTTATTTTTTCACTTAATATTCATTAATTTCAGCCGGGTTCGGTGGCTCAGCCTGTAATCCCGTGCCTTGGGAGGCTGAGGTGAGTGGATTGCCTGAGCCCAAGGGTTTGAGACCCGCCTGGGCAACTTGGTGAGACCTCCTCTCTACAATAAATCAAAAAATTAGCCCGGCATGGTAGCGCTCGCCTGTAGTTCCAGCTACTTGGAAGGCTGAGGTGGAAGGATCGCCGGAGCCCCAGCAGGTCAAGGCTGCAGTGGCCGGGAGCGGCCACTGCACTCCATCCAGGCTGGGCGACAGAGTGAGACTCCAACTCAAAAAAAAAAAAAAAAAAAATTAATTAATTAATTTCGTAAAGTTATCTGTCATTTTCTCCTCAATTACCATCTCTGTTCTCTCCTATTGTCTCTACTCTGTCTGGATTCCATGTCATAAATGGTAGTCCATTTCACACTTCTTTCTATGTGGATTTGTGTCTTACTTTGTCTCTCTGTGCTTCCCTTTTTTTCTGAACTACAGTGCAGTTCACTAATTATTTCATAAGCTACTGTGCTGCTTAATCCATCTAATAGCTTGATATCAATTTCTTTGTCTAGAATTTTCTTATGACGATTTTTATAGTTTTTTCCTACAAAAAAAATCTCAATCCTATCATATGTTTTCTTGAGCATATAAGCATAATTATTTTACTTCCATTTCTATGAGTATTTAGATTATTTCTATCATCCATTGTTTCTTTTTTTATCATGTAGTCTTCTCATAGGCCAAGTTATTTTAAATTAAGTTCAAATAATTGATATAAGAAAATTTAAATATAATTTAAGATATTTTATGTTATTATTGCCCTTCAAATATATTTTACTAGTACCCCCCAGTTTGTCAAAACTGAACTCTGATTTTTGACCCATATGCTTAGTGAATCTATAGAAATTTCTGCTTAGCATCTCTGTTTAAAACCACTATATAAAAAATCAGTATGGATTTTTTTTTCTTGAGTTGGAGTCTCATTCCGTTGCCTAGGCTGGAGTGCAGTGGCACGCTCACCGCCATTCCAGCATCAACTTGCTGGGCTCAGGTGATCCTTCCACCTCAGTCTTTCAAGTAGCTGGAACTACAGGCATGCGCTACCATGCCCGGCTAATTTTTGATTTATTGTAGAGACGAGGTCTCACCAAGTTGCCCGGGTGAGTCTCGAACCCGCGGGCTCAGGCAATCCACTCGCTTCGGCCTTCCAATGTGCTGGGATTACAAACTAAGCCACCAAACTCGGCCAAGGATTTAAAAAAAAAGAAATCTCCAAATAACAGATTTAAATATTGGGCTTTCTTTTTTTTTCTTTTTTTGGGGTTTTACCCTAAATTCCTCCACTCTCTTCTATGTCTTCAATGACTTTAAATATCTATTTCCACATTTTTACTAGCTTTTCTCAGTGGAAAACATGATTCAAATTACCTAGTTAGCCATCAATGACTACCAGGAGTTTTGAATTGAGGAGAAACTTAATTTTACAAATCTTCGCAGTATGGTTCTAACTGCTACATTAAGAGTAGATTTGATGGGGGCAAGAACAGAAAAACATAGAAATCTAGGAAACTTTTGCAATGATTTAGAGAATAAATGAATGTTTCCTGCACAAAGAATAAAGTGGAGGCAATTAAAAAGTTGCTGAATCCCAGATATATTTGATTTTATATTAAAAATGATTGCTTAAGAGTTTGGGCATAAGTTATGAGAAAAAGAGACAATTACATTGATAACTTTTGACCAGAGGAACTGGAATAAAAATGGAGCAACACTTAGGAAGAACAGTCATGGAGAAGGAAGACTTGTTAACTCTGGTTTTAGACATGTGGAGATTGAGATGTCTATTAAGAACACCTAAAATGAGATGTAAACTAGACAGTTGAATAAGAACCTGCAGGTTAGAGATGTCCTTAGCATCTGTTTAAAATAATGAATATAATCTAGGGAGCTATCAGTGGACGATGGTACTTCACTGGAAAACTCTATGTAATAATTTAAAAAGTGAAATTGTCTGGGTTTTCCAGAAAAAAACATAACCAATAGAACATAAGAATGTGGCTAGGTACTTAGATAGATACTCTAAGTAATTATCTCAGAATTTCTCAGACCTATAATTATCTCAGAATTTCTAAGACCTACAATTGACAAACTGGATACTCAGTAGTGACCAGTAGAGATGTAGCTCCAGTACAAATTCAAAGGTCTGAAAGCCAGAGAGTCAACGGTGTAAGTTGCAGCCTGAATCTGAGTTAGAAGACTGATGTTCCAGCTCCAAGGCAGTCAAACAGAGTAAATTCTTCCTTACTCATTCATTTTGTTCCATTCTTTCCTTCAACTAAATTCTCTTGAGAATCCAGATTGGATGGAGTCCACCCACATTGAGGAGGGCAATCAGCTTTACTCCAACTACCTATTCCAATACTAAGCTGATCCAGAAACAGCCTAACATGTTTGACCAAATTTGAGAGAACCCATGGCCCAGTCAAGTTGACACATAAAATTAACCATCACATGGAGTGAAGATGAGATTTTTTTTAATGTTCATTAATTAAGTTCTTCAGTTGCCACCATTAACAGTTCAAGCAAATTAAAAATAATTTTTAAAGGATATTTAAAATTAATGAGGCAGAAGATTAGCCAGGAGGATATGGTGTCCCGAAAGCTAAATTAAAAAAAAAAATCAAGGAGAATATGATCAAGTGTATCAAGTGCTACTGATAATTTGAGATAAAGAGCAAATATTAGCCACTGCATTTCTCAATATGAATGTGCTTTTTAATTTTAACATTTGTTTTGATGTAAGAGTTGTGCATAATGAACATTTGTATACCTAACCCTGGATTGTACCCCACATCTTTAAAATAAAATAAAGCAATTTTAAAAAGAATGTATTGTGTTGATTTTGTTTTTCTTTAAAGATGGTATAAATAGTAGCAAAATTCAAGGAATTACTTCTATAACTCAGGGACGTAGAAAACAAAGTCATCAACTATGAGGAGAGTAGAGGGGGGTGTTAAAAAGAGGGAGCAGAAGGTATGGGGGAATGGTATAGGAAAAGAAGACTACCATATACAGAATCAATGTCATTGAATTATCTGGTAGCATTAAGGGTGTATCTGAGAATAAGGTTCATAAAATTAAAACAAGGCAAGTCAGCAGAATAACCTGTTCTACTGTGTTCAGATGTGTGTATGCAGACATGGAATAGGCTGAGAGGTGACTTTAACCAGCATTAATGTTGGTCAATATTAATCAAGAACAAAACAGTTGAAAGAATAGGTATATGAGTGTTATTTAAAAAAGATAAGATAATTTAAACTGGATAAGAATGAGAATGTATTATTGCTAAGAGCAGATTTTAATGTATAATGTGAACATATGATTGCATCTGCATAACTATATATGCAGATTTATCCTGTTTTGTTGTTCATTGAAAAATTGTTTCCTTTGTTAATCTTTAAAACAATATAAGTAATATTTTTAAAATCACTATTTTGTTGTTTTTACATTCTTATTCATTTCTGCAGTTCAATTTTCTGAAACAGGTTAGTGAGCATTGAGTTCAAGAAAGAAGAAAAGAGAGACAATAAGAGAAAATGAGAAGAAAAAGTGTTGTTTTTTTATTTTCTACAAAATTGTGAGTAAGAAAATAGATACATTTCTAGAATGTGACATTAAGGTGTTGTGGTTATGTTTTATACAATCAGTCCAGGGAGCTTTGGAAGAGCTTTACACTGGATTTTGTAACTCTCAGAGATTATAATAAGCTTTCTATAAATCTTTTGGTATTTGCCAACCTAGCTTAATTGTACTAAAGTTTCTTCAGGCAAAAGATGTAATTTTTTTTTCCCTTTTAACACTCTCCAAGCTGTATTTTTGTCAATTTGCTTTAGTTCACATTAATTATCTGACTAACAGGAGTGTGTCACTTTGTAGTCAGCTGTCACTATAGTGTTGATCAATAAAGCCCCCTTCAAGTCTCCAGTAAGTCTTTAAATCTGTCAGAGTATTTAAAGTCAATAATTACTTATATTTGCAAAACATGTAAGTCAACAATTTAACAAGAAAACAAATAGTGTAGGGCGATGTCTAAGTAGTTAGGATATTCAGGAAATTAACTTTTTGTTTAACCTAGATAATATGTGTTTTACACAAAGCACAAACATTAGACCATCATTCCAATTCTACTATAGATGGCAAGACATCAAAGCTATCATTAGAGTTTCTGTAGCTGAGATCAGAAAAATAAGCCACCAGCTTGCAATTGTGCATGTCCCTAAATTTGTCTTACAGAATATGAAGTGGGAGATTGAGTGTTGGTCCTAAGTAAACCACTGATGTTTTCCCCACAATTAGTAACCATTTACAAACCGATTTGGGGGATTTTTAAAACTCTTCACAATCAGTTACAATTTTCTTTAAGATTTTTGTTTTGTTTTCTTTTGAGTTGGAGTCTCAGTCATGTCACTCAGACTGGTGTGCAGTGGCACTCTCACAGCTACCGCAGCCTTGACCTACTGGGCTTAGGTGATTCTTCCACCTCAGCCTTCCAAGTAACTGGAACTGCGATGCACACCACCACACCTGGCTAGTTTTTCTTGTGTGTGATTTATTGCGGCGACGAGGTCTCACCAAGTTGCCCAGGTTGATCTCAAACCACCAGGCTCAGGCAATCCTCTCACCTCGGCCTCCCAAAGTGCTGGGATTACAGGCTGAATTATCACGACCAGTCATGATTTTTTAAAGAGTGCTATGTTTACATAGAAAAGATAACATTATACTGAAAACAAGTTATGTTCATTATCAATAACTCCAAAAATAAGATTTTTTTCATAAAAAAAGGCATAGATACTTCAATAGATTAGTTAGACACATTCATGGTATTAGAGCAAGTAATTAATGTATTTTTTAATTTTTTATGGAGAAAAATTGTTTTATGTTTTAATTATACATATACATATGACTTAGATAGTGTTCAAGACACTACCCAGAAATTTAGATTAAGCTTTGTATAAGACAGGAGTGACTCAATTTCAACTTAAATTAAATGAATATAAATAAAACACTTGACATAAAATTTATATGCTTATATTTATTACATTGCTATTTCTGTCAAGAATCTTCAAATTGCACAGAAGTGGGAATGAATTAAGTATATTTGTCCTTCTCTCATGCTTAATTAGCTGCGTAGACTTAAGGGTCTTTATTAATTCCCTAGTGAAAACTACATAATGTTAATATTTGACACATATTGAATGTTATCTGTAATTTGTTGTGTATATTCATATTGAAATTAATCCTTTTGCAAAATATATAGAGATTTTATATCACAGCAAAGGTTTCAATTCACAGGTACTTCTTTGATTATTATTATTATTTTTTGAGTGGGACAAGTTAAACTTATCTTTAAATATCTCTCAACTGAGTTAGCTATTTTGAGTGTAAAAACTATCCACATTTATCTATCTATATTCACATTTAAGGATTGAGAAGATATTTGCAATATTATGGATGAAGTATCTAAAAATATCGGAGAAAATGCTTGTTTTGTCAAAAGTTGCATAGACATATTATAAAGTGGAACAAATTTATCTTTGATTAACACTGATACCTTTATACATGCCAATAAGAGGAACTTAATTTATATTTCTTGAGTAATCTGAGACATCAACATCATCATGATCATAATCATCAACAACCTATACATTTATTGAGGACTTATTTAGATCAATTGTATTTCCTAGTTTGCCCAAATGGTCCCAGTATGTATCTACTGTCCAAGAATAATTAGAAAAAGCATCCATATCCCACATTTGCTGATAAATTATGTCCTCACTCTGAATATGAAATAATTTTATTATATTTCAAATATATTGAACATCAATTCCTAAAACAATAACTTTGCACATAAAGAGACTAGTTTATTAACTACTATGGATTAATCCTGTCAGTTTCTGACAGAAAACTGGGAATACAGCCAGGTGCCTGGGTCCACCCATTAGTGCCATGCACAGGATAATTTAACTCTTCTCAACAGAGAAAATTTGACTATTTTGATTCAAGGTACTTCTTTTTTTTTTTGCATGTACTTTGTACTGAGTGATAATTTCCCCTCTGTAAATGATGTATAAAAATAATTTTAGTAATATTTGTTGGAAAATATTTTTAGAAAAAATAGCAAGGGAAAAGCATTGGGACAAAGTGACCCTTGAAATTATCTGTTGTGTTTTAGCAAGGGAAGACATATGGTTTGGACTGAGGGGATAAGAGAGCTCCATGAGGAAGTAGAAAAAGAAGCAATACTTGTAAAGCTTCAATAGTAACTTGTCTTTTTGTGAAAGATAATTCAAAATAAACTTTAATATAGAAATAGTAGTTGCTCACAATATGCCTCCATTCTACTTCTTAATTTATTTTAGAATTTCATTATTCAGTCAACTATCATGTGACCATGTACACACGATATTGGAAATTAGATATGATCTCCCCATTCGAATATATTACTTCTTAGCAGATTTTATATTATTTTATGTCCATCATGATTTATCTTCAATTTTAATGCTGTACCTTTAGCAGCAAAGTCTTTCACATAAGTAGCAAAGCCTATGTTGATTGCAAGAAGCACAATATATGTGTGCATGTGCATGTATTAAATATACACATTTGCGTGTGAATATGTGTATATAAATATATGCATGTTTGTGTGTATGCAAATACATGTTTGTGTGTGCTTGTGTATATATATTTTTGTACACGTACTCCCATGTACATATATGCGCACACGCTGTTTGGGCTGTTAAAACTGCCAAACTACAAGTCTTACTATTTTATGAAATTTTGCCACTTTATTGTAGTACTTTAGAGCTCTTTTTCCCCAAAGGTCTTAGCATATTTCCTTGCCTTTAATATGTATCCACATATTTATTGTGTGAATGAATGAGGGGTTGGGGTTTTTTAAATTCAGAGTTTTTATTTTAAAAATTTATATATTTGTCCTTCAAATTGCTCTGCTAACAATGAGTTTTGAAAATATTTTTTTCTAAATTTGATCAAGATATAACATTCATCTGAATTTTACGTAGTTGTATATTGCATAATATGTATATAAGATATCTCTCTTCTCTTTTTCTATATACATGCATACAGATATACATACAAATAAATAATTTTAGATGTTAGTTAGACACGGTAATCTTTTCCCTAGCTTTAAAGAAGAGCTTCTATTGCATTATCTCTGTTAACATGCTGTGATTACTATTAATTTCCTCTACCTTCTCCATTATCATTGTTATAGCTTTCATTATTTTATCCCATTAGTCTTTCCTGGATGTCAATATATTCAATATAATTGTGAACTTTTCAAGCTTGACCTTCTTGATTTATTTCTGGAGGCTATGAAGAGATCTTCCCACCTGCATCCTTCTAAAATATAAAATAATTGAATTGAAAGCACACTGATAGAAAAACAGTTAACCTTTTGCTTTGGAAAAAGCTACTGAATTTATGGGAGAGGAGTTTTTTAGTATGTTTCTATAAATTTACTAAGAATATATCTAAACATCTTAACCCATAGATCATTTCAAAACTGAAATTAAGAGTATTTTAAAAACTGACCGGACACTAGTCATTTTAATTATTCCTAAGACTTAATGATCCAACCATTAATTGATAAGATTCACTACTTCTATTAAAACAAACATATGATTAGAAATTAGTTTATTATACTCAGATTATTTTCCAGTATAAAGGCACTCTAAATAGTATTTCATTAGTCATATAAAATCTTGAAGACATTTATTCTGGAATTATTTTCTAATGAAATAAACTTAAAACTTAAGTGGAATCTCAAATTCATAGTAAGATGGCATAATTATATTTGACAAATATTTTTATTTATGTAATGACACTAGGTGCAAAATATTTAATTATTATCAAGTAGTCAGATCTTAATTTTATTAAATTTTAAGTTCATTCTACGTGCAGGTAAATTTATACCTTGGTATTCTATAAATTGTTTAATTGAAACTTCCTGAGGATTTCCCCTTATTTCTGTACAGTATATGTAAAAATTTATTTATGTCTTCATCCTTTATTTTTTTATTTTAAAGATGTAGGGTACAATTCAGGGTTAGGTAAACAAATGTTCATTATGCAGTTACCCTTGTTTATGAGATGTGTCCCCACTTTCTCTGGCAGTTTCCCACTATTGTCAATCCCATCACCCTCCCTCTCCTGGCAGTTTACCACTACTGCCAATCCATTTCTTATAGTATTGTGATCATTGTTCAAGGTTCACTTATGAGTGAGAACATGTGATACTCATTTCTTTGTTTCTGCAATAGATCACTCAGTATTATAGACTCTAAGTCCTTCCAAGTTGCTGCACAGTTCATAATTTTGTTTTTCTTTATGACTGTGTAATATTCCATCATGTATGTGTACCACATTTATTTATTCAATCCTCTTTCATGGGCAGCATGGTTGGTTCCATGCTTTTGCTATCATGAATAATACTACAGTTGACATGCATGTGCAGGTATCTTTTTCTTAGAGTGATTTGAGTTCTTCCAGGTATACTCCCAGTAGGGGGATTTCTAAGTCTATGGAAGATCTGTTTTTAGATCTTTAGAAACCTTCCTTGAATGACCTTTATGCACTCATTTATTTTGTATCTTATCTTCGTCAATCCCCTTCCTTATCTAAATTTCCAAAGCTCAACCTTCTTGAAAAATCAAAGTTTACTGGCTGTCCAAATAGAAGAGAATTTTAAAAATTATTTGGTAGCAATCTTCATTCAAATGATGAATAATACCACAGATAGGGTCCCACTAGGTCTTTCTGACCAATGAGATACGAACTGAAGTTATCTGTGGCACGTCTATGGCTGGACTACAAATAACTTCCCTCACTGATTCTCGTTCTTTTTCCCAGGGTAACCTTAGTAAATATGTATTGAAAATGATGATGTTACACAATGGAAGTATCCAACTGACAGAAGAATTTAGAGTACCTTGCTAACAATGTTAAACAAAGGCATGGGAGCGCAATAAGATTAAACGTTAAGCTTACTATTTAGAACTCTAAATCACAATAAAAGAATGTGGGTCCCTCTCAAAAGATTATTTTTCCTCCTGGAGAGACTTCATAAAACTGGGTGTGCAAATGGAGTCAGTTTCCTCTCTGCTGTCTGTAGAAAATCTCATTTATTTTCTGTTTAAAACTTCAAGTTTGTATCTAATGGGTATGGTGGCAGCCCCAAATCAGATCAGGTGCTTGCACAATATTTACCGAGCCCAAACACCCTGGGCCAAGTGTCACTCTCCCAGTCAGAAGAGGTTATCAGCAAGGGAAGGGTAGCAGGGCACACATTCTGCATTTACCCCACATAATGTTATTCAACAATATTTATCAGACACTGTTACAAATGGTCGCTCCTTCAGTGCAGACATCACTAATCCCCAGTTCACTCTCACAAACATATCTCCAAGATTTTAGGACTTGTTTAATTCTTATGCATTCTACTATTACTACAATATTTTGCATGTTTGCAATTTGCAAAATATTCGCATAACTGTTTTTTCCAAAAACCCAATTGCTTAATATTTGACTTACTACAGTCTTTCAATTATATAGTAGTATTACACCATATTATTTCAACCACTTACTACCATATAAATGTTTTCCAAACAAAATTATTTGGTAATTTAGTAAGGACACTCAACCTAAACTCTACCCTTTTAGATTTTTAAATGTACAATACAGTATTGTTATCTCTAGCCATAGTGTCATACAACAGATCTCTAGAACTTATTCATCTAGAATAACTGAACTTTTATACCCATTGACCAGCAAATCTCTGTATCATTTTTCTTCCTGTCCTTCTGGCAGTCACCATTGTATTATTTGCTTCTGAGAATTTATTTAATTTAGATACTTCATATAATTAGAATCATATAGTATTTGACCTTTTGTGACAGATTTCTTTCAGCATATGTCTTCAAAATTCATCCATGTTGTTTCATATTGAAAGCTTTACTTCTTTTTATTTTTATTTTATTTTTTTTGAGTTGGAGTCTTACTCTGTCGCCCAGATTGGAGTGCAGTGGCCGCTCCCGGTCACCGCAGCCTCGACCTGCTGGGCTCCGGCGATCCTTCCGCCTCAGCCTTCCGAGTAGCCGGAATTACAGGCATGCGCTACCACACCCGGCTGATTTTTTGATTTATTGTAGAGATGAGGTCTCGCTGCCCAGGCGGGTCTCGAACCCGCGGACTCAGGCAATCCACTCACCTCAGCCTCCCAAAGGCGTGGGATTACAGGCTGAGCCACCGAGCCCGGTGCTTTACTTCTTTTTAAAGGCTGCATAATATTCTATTGTATGTATTACAGCATTATTTTGTGTGCATTCATCTGTCAATACAATTTAGGTTGTTTTCACCACTTAACTATTATTAATAGTGCTGCAATAAACATGGGAGTGCTGACTGGGCTCAGTGGCTCAGCCTGTAATCCCAGCACTTTGGGAGGCCAAGGCGAGTGGATTGTCTGGGTGCACAGGTTCGAGACCACCCGGGAAACTAGCCCTGGAAACTTCATCTCTACAATAAATAAAAAATTAGCCGGGTGTGGTAGCGTGCACCTGCAGTTCTGGTTACTTGGAAGGCTGAGGTGGAAGGATCGCCGGAGTCCAGTGGGTCAAAGCTGGGGTGGCTGTGAGCATTCCACGGCGCTCCAGCCTGGGTGACAGAGTGCAACTCCAACTCAAAAAAAAAAAAAAAAAAAAAAAAAAAAAAATATATATATATATATATATATATATATATATATATATATATATATATATATATATATATAT
>NW_007068097.1:258086-290046 GCF_000164805.1 Carlito syrichta | reverse complement strand
ATATATACACACACACACACATTTATATGAGAGTGCTAATAGTTTTCTCAGATTCTGATTTCAATTCTTGGGATGTGTATACAGAATGGAAATTCTTTATCTTACGGTAGTTTCATTTTTAATTTTTTGAGAAACATCCCATACTGTTTTTCATAGCAGCTGTACCATTTTACATTCTATCAGTGTAAAAGTGTTCCAATTTCTTCACATCTTATCCAACATTTCTATCTTTTGTTGTGATTTTGATTTGCATTTGCCTGATTATTAAGTAATTTTTGAGCATCTTTTTATGTTTGTTGACTATTTGTATGTCTTTGAAGAAATGTCTAGTCAAGTCCTTTGCCCATGTTAATAGGGTTGTCTTTTTTTTTCTATTGAGTTGTATGAATTGCTCATATATTTTGAATATTAATCTTCATCAGATATGTGATTTTCAAGCATTTTATCTAGTATTGTGAGTCACCTTTTTACTTTATTGATTGTTTCCTTTGCTGTGCAGAAGGTTTTTAGCTGAATGTAGTACCATTTCTTTTTTCTTGTGCTTTTTGTGTCATCTGTATGAAATCATTACCAAGAGCACCATTATGAAGATTTTTACCTATGTTTTCTTTAAGGAGTTTTATAATTTTAGGTCTTATGTCTAAGCATTAATCCAATTTGAGTTAATATTGTGTATGGTGTAAGATAAGGGTTTACTGTTGATCTCTTGCATGTGAATATCCAGTTTTTCAAGGACCATTTATCAAAAAGACTATCTTTTTCCCATTGTGTATTCTTGGCACTCTTATCAAAGATCAGTTGACAAATAAATGTAAAATAGATGTGGATTTATTTATAGACTATCTATTTTGTTCTATTGGGGTTCTTTGGTGTGTCTTTATGTTCGTGCCATGCTGCTTTAATTACTACAGCTTTGTAATTTATTTTGAAGTCATTAAGTGTGATGCCTCAGTTTTTTGTTGTTGTTGTTTTGTTTTCTACATCATTTTGACTGTTCCAGATCTTTTGTAGCTCCATATAAAGTTTAGAAAATGCTTTCATTATTTTCATACAAATACTATTGTAATTTGATAAGGATGGTATTGAATCAATAGATTTCATTGAGTGCTGTGGACATTTCAATTATATTAAGTCTTTAATCTGTGAACATGGATGTTTTCCATTCATTAATTTCTTCTTTAGTCTCTTTCATCAAAGTTTTATAGTTTTCAGTATACAAGTCTTTCACATTCTTAATTAAGTTTATTTCAAAGAAGTTCATTCTTTATGATGCTATTGTAAATGAGACAGTTTTCCTAATGGCCTTTTAAACAGTTGGTTATTAGTGCATAGAAACATGACTGGATTTTGTTATGTTGATGTTGTCTCCTGCAACTTTACTGAATCCATCTATTAGTTTTAACAGTTTGGGGTATCTTTGAGAGAGAGAGAGAGAGAGAGAGAGAGAGTGTGTGTGTATAGTCTTCAGAAATCTCTAAACACAAAATCACACCACCTAGAAGAAGAAACAATTTTACATTTTCCCCCCAATCTTAATTATTTTACTTTTTTTTTTTTTTACTTATTTGTCTAGGTCTTCCATTACATTTAAGGAAAGTAATAGGGAAGGGTGAGCATCTTTTTCTTTTTCTTGGTTATGGTGAAAAATCTTTCAGTGTTTTGTTGCTGAGTATGTTAGCTGTGGGTTTTTCATATATGACCTTTAGTATGTTCAAGAAATTTAACTCTATTCCTAGTTTGTTGAGAGAATTTGTTAGGAGAGTGAGCTAAATTTTGTCAAATGCTTCTTCTGGATTTATTGATATGATCACTAAATTTTCTCTCTCTTTGTTAAGTGAAGTATCATACTAATTGATTTTATTTGTTGAATCATCCTTGCATCCCAGGTATAAACCCTGCTTGATCACAGAGTATGACCCTTTTAATATACTGTGGAATTCAGTTTATTAGTATCTCGTTGCTGAATTTTGCATCTGTGTTGATTAGAAACATTGTCCTTACTTCTGTTTTTTTATGATGTCTTTGTCTGGTATTGATATTAGGGAAATGCTGGTCTTATAAAATACATTTGGAAGTGTTACTTCCTTTATATTTGTGGGGAGGGATTTTTGAAAACTGGCTTTATTTATTCTTTATATGTTTTGCAGAGTTGTCTGGTTAAGGCATTTGGTCCGCTGCTTTGTTGTTGTTGTTGAGAGGTTTGTGATTACTGATTAAATCTCCTAACTGAATATAGGTGTGTTTAGACTTTTGTTTCTTCAAACTTCAGTCTCAGTAGATTGCATACTTCTAAAAATTTATTCATTTCTGGGTTATGCACATTGTTAAGGATGTTCATAGTATTGTTATGATTTCTGTGGCAACAGTTGTAATGTTTGTTCTTTCATTCTGATTGCATTAATTTGACTATTTTTCATACTTAGTATAGCTAACAATTTGTCGGTATTATCCTTTTAAAAATCTTAGTTTTGTTAATACTTTTTATTGCTTTTCTAGTTTTTATTTTATTTATTTCTACTTTGATCTTCATTATTTTTCTTTTGTTAACTTTGAGTAAATTTGTTCTTTTTCTATGCCTTGAGCAAGTGCAAAATTATATATATTTTTTAAGATTTCCCTTTTTAAATTTTTAATGTAGGCATTTGGTCATTGTAAGCATTCCTTCTAAAACTGCTTTTGCTGCATCACATAAGTTTTGGTAGGTTGTGCTTCAATTTTCATTTATCTTAAGGTATTATTTGATTTTTCTTTTGATTTCTTCCTTTATCCACTGATTGAAAGTGTGTTAATTTTACATATTTGTGAATTTTTCAATTTTCTTCCTATTGTTCATTAAACTGCCCAATAAATAGATGTAAGCCATAGGTGCTATTATTATTTTGCTGAAAAAATATATTTGAATGGGATGATATGACAAGATTTGGGTTTTCTTGGGATAAGTACTAAGATAGTAATTTGATTTAGCTCTACATTATAGGGAAACAGAATGTTTTAATACCAGTGGCATTTAATTTAGTCAATGAATATTTTACTTAAAAGATAAATACATGCTTCCCAGAATTCAGTTTATTAATCAGGTAGACACCATTAACCAGTAAATATATCGAATTCTGATATCCATAAAAAAACTTAGGTGTGGGACTTGACTCAGAAGGGTAAATGTGATTTAAATGTACGTTTCAATAACTTAACTGGCTAATAATTGATGAACACAAAATCAGACATAAAAATGGTTTTCACAACAGGAATTTAAAAAGATAAGATAGGTCACTATTGGAGATAAATCACCGAACAGTAGTGGGGAAACTCCATATACTAATAGTTTCAAATACTTCCAGGAATTCATTAGGAAATCCATAAGATTTAGAGCTAAAGGAAAACCTCAAAACATTCAGAATTTGCACTTTTTTAGTTTTTGTTTTATTGCATCCATTACTAATAAAAGTAATAGTGAAATTGTTATTCATTTCATTTATCTACTTGTCAATATTTATTTAAACAATGACCATTTTAATAATAGGTTGACAAAATATGATATGTGTATTATTATAATTACATAATTTTTAGTTATATGATACATTATTCCATATCCATTTCAAAGTTTCTTTGTTAATTACAGCCATTTAACTTTATAAAATACTAATAATGCTATTAGACAATTTAGAAACCTCCATTTCCATGGAACTTGTCAATAGGAAACATTTACAATTCTAAAAGGACTTACAATCTGACTTGAAAAAATCAGCATACGTAAGCATACATGATGATATGATATAGTTTTCTACGTAAAATTAAAATGAAGGATACAGACAATAGTGCAATAAGAATTCAGAGGAAGGAGTGAATAAAAAGAACAGATGATAAGGGAAGAGTTTGAAGGGTGGGGTGGTCAAAGTGATGTGGGGTATTAAACACTGATTTGATTTCTCAAAGTGATGCCTTTATTGAAGTAAATGACACACTTATTAATGACATAGGCTTCCATTATCTGATTAAACACTTGACTTTACTGACCTGTTACTTTACCTTTGAGACTTCATTTCCTACCTGGCTAGCACAATTCTCACCCTGTGAAAAGGAAGGTCAATGCTAATCAGAATACTTTTCACAAGGTTATATAAAATGCTAGCTAATCCTGAAAAACTTTGCTTTTTTAAAAAAAATAGAGACATGTTTTTCTCTTGCTTTTACTTCTTAAAGAAAGCAGTGGTAGGTTTTTTTTTTTTTTTAAAGCTGGATGAAACAAGTAAAATGCATGAGTGCTTATTTTATTTTAGGTTTGGATTAGATGAGAAAAGCAGATAGGGCATTCAGAATGCCCTTTTTCACCTTGCAAAGAATCTGACTCATAGGCAATTTATAGCAACACACAGTTTTAAAAGTTGCTGCAGTAATAGTCAGCAGTCAAACTACTATAATTTAAATGGACTGAGATGCCCCAGAACACATTTTACATGAAACCTAAAATTTATTGAAAAACAACGTGTTAGGTTTTTCATTTGTTATATTTTCATTCCTGAAGAAATCAGTGGCAATAACACTTGTTATGATGGCATCCTGCTTGATGTTTTTGCCATGCAAGTTAAGCATTCAGTTTAACAACCAAAGATCAGGTCAGAATTATACTGCTTTTTTTGTCACCTGACTATAGTATAATTTATCTTTAAGAATATTTCCAAATATTTCAATATTTCACATCCATGATAAAATATGTTTTTTCTTGTTCTTATGGAAATTTTCAGACACATCTAATATAGACTTCAAAAGTTATATCATTATTTAAAAATATTATTTTACATTAAAAATAAGTCTATGATTTAATAGTGATAAGTATGACCAGTGCACCTGGTAAGCAATGCAAAATGACAAAAATATAAGAAGAGAGCCACCAGGATTTTTGTTTTTGATTCCCTTGCTATGAATTAGCAGATAAACTTCTTAAAAATCACATTTATTAAAATAACACTTTTTATTATGTTATTTTTGAACTTATCATGAAAAGATATTATGGTATAAAATGAAGATAACCAAAAATAGTCGAACCTTAACTTAGCTTAAAACATGTTTAATGTGCCTGTTTTGTGGTTACTGCCATAATTGGAGTTCCTGTATGTGGTGAACATTCTGTCTGGTTTGCCTGCCAGAGCCCTAATTTAAACCATAGTCCCAGCATCATTATGGATATTACCCATTTCACTCTATGCAGGAGATTTGGATGATAAATTATATAGTCACATTTTTATGGGGTATATTTTAAAAAGCATTCTATCCTTTCTTTGGCTTGTGACTTTATCACTAGTTCCTGTGAACATTTTCTGTCATATTTGAGGAATAGCACTGCCATTTTAAAAGTTTCAACAAAAATAGCAGTTATAGAAAATTAAGATTTATTTTTTAAGGAAATGCAACTTTACAATCACCAATTTTTTTCAAAAAAATGTAATTGCATTTTTATTTTTTTCTCTTAATATAAAGGTAAACATGGACATTTTATAACTCTTGACAAACTTAAAATGCAAGAAAACATAACCAGAAATTATTGATAATATTACTCAGAGATAAAATTTTGTAATGCAATTATAAGATTTTCTTTATTTTCTCTCTGAATAGTGTTTTTGTCTTAGCATGCTTATTTAATTATACATACAATGTTCTCCTAACTTTAGTTTTATTTCCAAGATTACAAATAAACATTGCATTATTAAGATTACTAGTAATAGTTGCAAATAACCCTTTGAGTAAATGCAATAATATTAATTTATTATTTTGTCCTTGGACACTTTGCTTACAAACTTTAGATACTAAGATAAATATTGCTACCCATGTGTTTATTTATAAAGATTTGTTTTTTTATGATTTTATTATCCTAAATTCCAAGTTATAATTGCTATAGCTGAACCATAAGAAAGGAGAATCGCCAGCACACTGGGTTCCAATTTTGAGTCCCTTAATAGCATGTGGTCAAGAGTAGGCTCAAGCCATGAATGCTCTCGACACTGAGTGGGATCAGCAAGAAGCTTATAAAGGCAAAATCCGCAAGTGGGCTACATAGCAGGGAGTGAGGGTACAAGGAACTAAAAAGAAAAGGAACAGTCTCTTGGATTTCAGTTAACAAGGCACGCAATTACAAGGAACTTGTGGCTGGGGAGTTTTCAAATTTGTTCAGAGGAACAAGGCTGTGGGTCTGTTGTCATGGGTACATTACAACGATCATATGCACACACTGGGGTGGGTCATTTTCAGGTCAGGCAGACAGCTAAGATGGAGGATTTTAACAAAATGGAGTTACTTATGTCAAGCAAGTTCTTGCAATTATTTTATATATTTCATTAACTATTTCATTTCCCCCTTTTAGTTGTACATGAGTCAACTCATTGACTCATTGGTCAAGGGTATGGAATTATAATAAGTTTTTACATGCGTAAGTTTTACAGAATTGATTATTTGATGAAATTAATAAGGCAATTAAATATACAAGTTTCTACAAGCATCCCAAGGAGAAGGAGGATAAATGGGCCAGTCAGACTGGTGATGAAAGTTGTTAACCAGGGGTTCCAGTTAAACAAGGATTAGAACCAAGATTTTTTTCTCTTGACTCAGGTGTGATGAATTCTGGCTGGTATCCCATTGACCCTGTAGCAAAAGCATACTGACTGTTGGTGAAAATGTTTACCCACTTTCCTGGTTCCCAGAGTAGAGCCTGAGTTTAAGCAATCAACGCAGCTTTTTGAGCTGAGGTATCTTGAAGCAATACCTATGACCAGATTATATCATGAGCCATGGTTACAGCTGCAGCAGCCTTGCAGACTCCCTGTATTAGCAGGATACTACCATCCGTGAACAAGTCAGCATCAGCTTGGTTTAAGGAAGTGTCCCAAAATTCAGGTCGGCTAGCCTGGGAGACGTCCAACATGTCTTCATAGTCATGAACTGGCATTTCTGGATATTATCAGGCCACAGGGTGGCCAGATTGGCATTGAGTAAGAGAGAAAGTTAGTCTATGTTGGTCAAGTAAGAGGCTTTGGTACTGAGTGATGTGAGTGTTTGACATTCAGCAACCAGAGGTTCCTCGGAGCAGAGTTTCAACAGCATTGGGAACGGTTAAAGCGAGGTTCTGGCCAAAAGTTAATTTATCTACTTTCTTAACTAGTATGGCTGTGGCTGCAATGACCTGGAGACAAGAAGGCCAGTTAGAAGACACTGAGTCCAGTCTTTTTGACAAGTAAGCCACCAGTCTTCTTCCTAGAGCCGGGGCTTAGGTTAAAGCCATTTTTAAATGCTGGAACGCTTGTTTCTTAGTAGCAGCCCATTTTAGGGGCTAATTTCCTGCAGTGGATGTGTACAAGTGCTTGGCAATTTCAGCAAATCCTGGGATCCACAACTGGCAATACCCTGCCACCCCCAGGAATTCCCCTACTTGTTTCTTTGTGGTTGGCATGGGAATTTGAAAAATGGCTTCTTTCCAGGCCAAGGTCAGGGCTTGTTTACCCTTTTATAGCTGGTATCCCAGGTAGGAAACTTCAGTTGAGCAGAGCTGTGCCTTTTTCCCTGACACATGGTAGCCCAAGTCTTGAAAGAACTGTAACAGAGCCTTAGTACCTTTTAAACAAGTATCCAAATCTGCAGCCACAAGCAGGAGATTATCTACATACTGGAGTAAAGTACATTCAGGGTGTAAGGCACAGAACCCTGACAAATCCTGCTGCCAAGCTTCCTCAAAAAGGGTTGGGGAGTTTTTGAAACCCTGTGGTAACCAGGTCCAATTTAGCTGGCTGGTGTCCCCCAAGCCAGGATCTGTTTATTCAAAAGCAAAAATAGGTTGGCATGACCGGAGGATCACCAGTAGAGACAGGACCAGAAGTAACTTTGGGTCCTTTGTCTTTAGGTGATGAGGACAATTTTTTTTCCCCAGTCATCCAGCTCTTTACAATATACACATTGATTCTTGGCAAGCTGGATGCATCCAGTTTCCTTTTGTCCTTTACTTTATTAGTTTCTCTTTTTGTTTTACATGATGGCCTCAAGACAGGTTGGGAGGCCTGGATGGCAGCAACTAGTACTTTTGTTTGCTGTTTTGTTACTCTGTCCATTTTCTTGTCTTCCTGTTTCTGTTTCTCAGCATTTTGGTTATTAAAAACCTTCTGAGCTACCTCAAACAGTTGAGAAATGTTTATTCCTGTGAAACGTTCAAGCCTCTGTAACTTTCTCTAGATGTCAGGAGCTGCCTGAACCACAAAAGTCAAGTTGATAACCCAAGCATTCTTGGGTGCCAAGAGGTTAAACGGGGTATAGGTACAGAATGTCTCCTGTAGACATTCAAGAAATGCCCCTAGTGACTCCTCGGGACCCTGAATAATCTCGGTAGTTTTAGAAAGATTAGTAGGTTTTTTTGGGCTGCTTCCTTCAAACCAGCTAATAGAGTCCAGTGATACGTTTTTAAATGTTCTAAACCCTGCCAAAGCATTAGGGTCCCAATCCGGGCAAGCGGAGGGAATAGCCTCCTCTAACATTTCTTGATGTTTTTTCTTTGTTCCAGCTGCTGAGGCCAGGACAGACTTTTGAGCCTCAGTTCTAATGCGTTCTAACTTTTCAGAAGTATATAGGGTTAAAAGGAGCTACTGGCAATCATACCAGGTGGGACAATGAATGTGCATGATTGGTTTTATCAGGAAGGTTAAAACCTATGTTTGGATTTTGGCAAGATTTTATTCTCTTGAGAAACAGGTAAAACAAGTTTTCCTTGAAGAGTTAGTCAGGGACCTTTGTATGTAGCACCCTGTTGTTTTCAAGTTAGAGGCTCTGTCTCCATATATTGTGGTTTACAGGAAGGGTCCTGAGTTTTAAGAGAACATATTTGTAACCATGGAGAGGGGTTTTGGACTAAATTTAACCATTGATTGATATAGGGAAACTGATCCAGGTGACCAGGCCAGGAGTCCCTGTGATGACCTTTCAAACAGACTTAGTAACATAAACATTCAAAAATCCTGTAGAGGATTAACCAACATTAAATGCCATCCAGTCTATTTTATATAGTCTGGAGCCTGCCTTTTCAAAGGTAGACACTATAATCTTCAGCAAATACAACAGAGATATTTTTCAATATACAGTCCAGAGGACTTACAGGTTGTAAATTCTATGAACCTATAACAAAAGAACAAGCAAACAGCAAGTATACAGTTAAAATACACATTTAAAACATAATGATAGTTGGGGCACATCAGGACCAAGTCAGAAGAGTTACAGATACCTGGAACAACCTCAGGGCAGAAAACCAGAGGACTCTATTCAGTCAATGTCTTGGCCTAATGAATAGTGTCCAAAGGGTAAAATCATCAGACCATGACTCACTTAAACAGAATTGTGGCCACAAACAGAACAAACCAGATTCTTACCAGTAAACAGAGCAAATTCTTACCTCCTAGGAGAACGCAGATAAACTCAGGAATTTTTGAGATAGGAGGAAATCAGCGGTTGTTCCTTCTCCCTCTGAGACAGATGAGAGGTTATGGGGCATTGGAATGATTCAGGGGGCACCTCCCCAGTAACTTCTCCATCAAACCGGGGAGAGCTGGAGCAAAGCCAACTCCCGAGGTTGGCAACAATCTCACTGGGGCCTCCAAATGTTATAGCCAAACCATGAGAAAGGAGAATTACACCAGGTTCGAATTTTGAGTCCTTTAATAACATATGGTCAAGAGTAGGCTCACGCCAAGAAAGCTCTCGACACTGAATGGGATCAGCAAGAAGCTTATAAAGGCAAAATCCGCAAGTGGGCTACATAGCAGGGGGTAAGGGTACAAGGAACTAAAAACAAAAGGAACAATCTCTTGGATTTCAGTTAACAAGGCACACAATTACACAGAACTTGTGGCTAGGGAGTTTTCAAACAGTCAGCAAGAATGGTCAGTGGGAACAGCTCAGGGGAACAAGGCTGTGGGTCTGTGGGAACATTACAACAATCACACGTACTGGGGTGGTCATTTACAGGTCAGGCAGACAGCTAAGATGGAGGAGTTTAACAAAATGAAGTTACTTATATCAAGCAAGTTTTTGTAATTATTTTATATATTTCATTAGCTATTTTGTAATTTTTGAAGGAAAAAATATACAAAATTCTAAATATTTCATAAAAAATAAATAATTGAACAACTTTATAATACCATCATACTTTCTGAACTTCCCCTGGCACTGTATCATGACAGACACAAAATGGTTAAGCATATATTCTACTTTGCTTCTATTTGCCCTTCTTTAATTATTGACAGAATATAAACATGTTTCCACTTTTGTTGTTTTGTCTTGTCTTTTCTTTTGTAGATCATAATTTTTGTTAGCATGTATTTTACAAAAAGATAAGCAAAGTATACACTATATAACTAAACAAAGCAATGGCTTAGATTCTTAAACAAGATATTCAAATTTTACTATATGTATCAGTTTCCATGAACAATGAATGCTTATTTTCCAGGCTATCAAGTAGCCATTGAATAAGTTGGTATACTTAAGTGAAATATGATGAAAAAAGAACTTTCAAAATTGAAACACATAATTAATATTTATATTAACAGACATCTCTTCATAGTTATAATTATGACTTTAGGAGTTATACCAGTCTAGCATTGATCAGTTCATTTAAAGAATAGTCCCAAAATTGTGCCTGAATCTTTCTAGGAGATTCCAAAATACAAACAGGGTAGAGAATCTATTATGTAGACTAATAGATATTCCCTTGGTTAACTTTGCATCTTGTTGTTATAATTGTGTTATTGACAACCATTTGATATATTGAGTAAAGCAATAATGTGAGTGATATAATAAATACTGTTGAATTTATAGTGAACATATTTCCATTGGGATTTTAGATCTTAATCTATTGGCATGATTGAATGAAAGATGCAATGTTTTTGCAAAAGCAGATAAAAGATAAAGTTTCAAAATCATGGCATAACCTAAAATTGGATTTACAAGTGCAATATTGCATTCTTAATTCCATGTTGTCTATTATTACAAATAATTATCAAATAGTGGAAAATATCTATAAAATACTTTTACATAATTTTGTAAAGAAAGCACCATGGCTCAACAAGATAGCCAATTATGTAGTCAGCAAATTTTGTGGATTGTTTTAATTTTTTAATCTATCTTAACACAATTTGTCAGAATACTAAAGAGATGTGTTTCAAAGTTGAATAAATTAAAATGAAAATAGGGAATATTATACTATTACCAAGAAGTTTTTAAGAGCAGACTCATGGTTAATACTAGATCTTATTGCTGGACAGAAAGCAAATAAACTTAAGAGAATTGTCAGATGTTATGTAGCATTCATTATGTAAAGTGTTTGAGAATTTTCTACCACACATTCACACTAGTAAATATATTACTTATAGTTGTTTAACACTCCTTTTACAGTGTAGTGGACTTACATAATCTACATATTACAGAGGTATTCTAATGATTTTTTTCATCTTTATTATTCACATTCATGTTGTGAATAATAGATTTTTTTTGAATTAACAACATTCTGCAAACCATAAGTATACTTTAAAAGATGCATTGAGAGTCAAAAGTTTGCTTTGAAGAGTAAGGCTATTGCTGCTTAAATAAAATGACTTGTATCTGAAGGTCAATCCAAACATTTATTCTGACAACACTTTTGGTATTCAGTTACATGTCTTCTCATCTTGATTCAGTGTTGAGGAAAATAGTGAACTTTGAGAATAAAATCAAAGTATATCCACTTTTCAAATACTCTATAAAAATAAAGAAATATAAACTACAAAACAGACATTTTTACTCAATTACATTGTCTCTGTTTTCATTAACATTTGCTCTTATAATGGAACACAGACTTATTTTTTGAAACCATAATCTGGTGAAGTTGGCAAGTAAATTACCCAAGTATGGTATGCCACTGATCTTGTTGTCCTCATAGGTGTTGCATAATATTTTGAACTTACTAAGGTTGAAGTCTCAGTTTTGTCCTATTTTTCTGTACAATGAACAGGCTCAGTACTTTGATTTAGTCCAAAAACCATGATTAGCTACTCATGGAGGCTCACATCTGTAAAACCAGCACCTGGGAGGCCGAGGTGAGAGGATGTTTTGAGTCCAGCAGTTCAAGATCAACTTGGGCAACATATGGAAACTTCCTCTCAGAAAATAAACCCCAAAACCCCAGAAAATTAGCCAGGCAGGGTGTCATGCACTTGTAGTTCCAGCTACTTGGGAGATTGAGGAGGACTCTCTGGGCCCAGGAAGTCAAGGGTTTGAGGATGCTGTGAACCATGATCATTCCACTGCACTTTACTATGGGCAATAGAATGAGACCTTGACTAAAAAAAAAAGAGAGAGAGAGACCAAATACACTTATGGGAATCGAATGAACTAAGGACTACAGGGTCTAGAACACTGATGGATAAAATCTGAACTCCATTATATATTTTTTTAATAAGACCAATATTTGTATCTGAGACCAGAAAGCTTGCATCAGTGCACCCATGACTTTCTCTTCTGATATGTAACCAATGGGAAATAATAAAAGAAAATATGCAGCAATAAGTATATATCACCCACAATCGGATTAATGAAAATGTTAAAATTATTTTATATAAATGTAAATGTTGTAGTATCATATCTCAAATTTTGTGTTCCTTAGTATTTTTTTCATGACACTCATAACAAGCATTATGTATCTTACCTTAGTGCTTTCATAATAACTTTCGATGGGGATATGTTGTAGTTTAGTATGTCACCTCTGTAAAGTGATTTATTATCTCCAACATTTACCTATTACAAATAAGTCTTCAATAGAAAGTTTGTCAATGTTTTACTTTATATATCTTATGAGTATCCAAAAAAATAGAACTTTTAGCACCAAAACCAACATTTTGAGCAAAACTATTTAAGAATACCCATTGCCATTAAAAAACTTGGTAGTTGAAAATTTGTATTTTATTTTTATTGTGATTTGTATAATAGTGAGGTTCAAAATCTTAATATGTTAATTAACTTTTTGATTTTTTGAGAATATTTACTAAAATTAGAAAATAGTGATTTTTCTTATTTGAATGACAAAAACAGATTATGTACATACTTTTTCTTATCAAAAAGTGTTTATGTCATGTTATCTAATTATGAAAACAGAGCATGTTGTTAAATATTTACATATATATTGATAGATTAAATATTTGAAAAATCCAAAAGAAAAAGAAGAGGACAAGAAAGATTTACAGAAGGGGAAGGAGAAGAGAGCAAGAACAATTCAATGTAGCCTCATTCCTAGACATAGCCATTGATCTTGCACCAGTTGTTTATAATTTGTCAGTCACATACACAAACACACCTACATAAAAAAATCAGCACTTTGTTTAAAACTACTGAGTCTATTCTTTTATAAGCTTTATAGGATCAAAAAAAGTACCTCTTTTGTAGATTTTGACTATAAAATAATGATTTTTATGTAAATGCTTACTATTCTTCAAGGCCCAAAGGAAGCAGTTCATAAAATATTTCCTGGGTTATTGCAATGATTGTATTGCCACATGCCAAGCTGTCATTTAAAAAAATCCTTTTTTGTTAGACATTTAGTTTGCACTTTTGGGGGCATTATTTTGTCTGTGTTTCAACTCTTACTCCTCTTCTGAAGAGAAAGAAAGTTTTGCTTAGTTGCTCGTATCTAATTCTGTTGGTTATGCTATTTAGTTGGGAGGATTTTTTTAAGTGACTGCTGCAGGTGCCTATTGCAACCTGAAGTACCCTATGACAGAGCATATGAGATAAAAGGGAATAAGTCAAAAACAGAATCACAGAGTTAAAAAGAACAAGAGAGCCTGGGTGTGGTGGTTCACGCTTATAATCCCAGCACTTTGGGAAGCAGAATTGAGAGGAATACCTGAGCCCACTGGGTTGAGACCAGCCTGGGCAACTTAGCAAGACCTCAGCTCTACAATAAATACAAAATTAGCCAGGTGTGATGGCACATACCTGTAGTTCCAGCTACTTGGAATGCTGAGGTGGAAGTATCACCTGAGCCCAGCAGGTCGAGGCTGTGGTGGCCATGAACGTGCCACAGCACTCCAGCCTGGGTGACAGACTGAGACTCCAATTAAAAAAAAAGTACAACAGAAGGTTGAATACTTAATGGAGGTTTTGGAAAAGTCTACATTGGTTTTAAAGTACATATATACTTATTTAAAATGCTGCAAACAACTTACATAATTGACTGCCATTATATGGTATGTTACTTAACCAGGGCTTCCTTCTCACTGTGTCCTCACATGATCATGTGCTTATGACCCTGGTATCTCTTTTTCTTCTATAAGGACAGCACTTCTATTGAATTGAGGCTAACTCTATAAACTCATTTAACCTTATTACCTCCTTAAAGGCTTTATCTACAAATACAGTCATATTGAGGTTTAGGGCTTCAGCATGTGAATCTGGAGTAGGAGGTTAAATTCAGTTTACAATATTTGGAGAACTCTTGCTCTCCAAAATCTGTGTCCTTCTTGCTTTCAAAATATACTCACCCAATCTACAAACATCCAAGAGTCTTAACCCATTCCAGCATCAACTAACTCCAAGTCCAAAGTCTAATCTAAATGTCATCTAAATCAGGTATGGTTGAGACTTAAGGTATAACTCATCCAGATGCAAAATACTTTTTCAGTTGTAAACTTGTGAAATCTGGCAGGTTTCATGTTTTCAACAGAAAATGATGAAATGGGAATAGGATAAACATTCTCAGTCAAAAGGCAGAAATCTATAAGAGAGGGGTAATAGGTCTCATTCAAGCCCAAAACTTCGTAACATAAATTTTGTTAGATCTTAAGCCTTAAGAATCATAGTCTTAGGCCCACTGGAGTGACAGCCCCATGCTCTCAGCCCTGCACAGTGCGATGACCTTATCTTCTGAAACTGAGAAGACAGCTTTGTCACCTAAGCCTGTGTGCTGTGAGCACATGTGGGTAGTAGGAGATCTGTCAATCTTTAAAATGCCCTTGAAGTCATTCTTTACTTCTACTAAAGGATAAGGTATGTTCACAGCCAGATAGCTCTATTGTCCTGTCCTACAGAATCCCAGAAATGTAAAAGACTTTACTCATTTCATCCCATCTCTGTACCTTTAACTCAAGCAGGTAGGGTCTCTGCTGGTATAATCACATTTATATTTCTGGCTGCTGAAATGATTGATTACACTCATGGTGTAATCACAAATGATTACACTCTTTACAGATGCAATTCTTCAGTCTTCACACTGGTATTCTCTCCACAATATACTTTCCCATTTTATGTGAAAGAAATAGGCTAAACATTTTTCAAAACCTTATGTTTTTCTTCCTTTTTGTTGAATATTTCTTTTTCTTTTTTTTTGAGTTGGAGTCTCACTCTGTTGCCCAGACTGGAGTGCAGTGGCTGCTCCCAGCCACCGCAGCCTCAACCTGCTGGGCTCCGGCAATCCTTCCGCCTCAGCCTTCCAAGTAGCTGGAGCTACAGGCGCACACTACCACGCCCGGCTGATTTTTGATTTATTGTAGAGATGAGGTCTCGTCAAGTTGCCCAAGTGGGTCTCAAACCCGCGGGCTCAGGCAATTCACTCACCTCAGCCTCTCAAAGCGCGGGATTACAGGCTGAGCCACCAAGCCCGGCTGAATATTTCTTTTTCAATTCATCACTCTCCTCCCACAATTTACTTTAAGCAGTACTGAGAACCCAGGCTGCACTATCAACACTTTGCCTGGAATTCTCATCTGCTAAGTTCTTCCTTCCACAAAACACTAGAACAAAGCTCAACTCAACTAGGTTCTTTGTAACATCATAACAGAGATTGATTTTCCTCTAATTTCCAATCACATGTTTCTCAACTCCATCCAAGACCTCCCCAGAATCACTTTTAACACTCTATTCCTACCAACAGTTTTTTCAAGGCAATCAAGGCTTTTTCTAATACTTACCTTAAAACTGTGTCAGCCTCTGCCTATTCCCCAATTCCAAATTCCCTTCCACATTTTTAGATGTTTGTGACAGCAGCACTTCACTCTCAATGCTAACATCTGTATTGGTCTAATAGAACTGCCATAATAAAATGCTACAAACTCAATGTCTTAAACAGTATGAGTTTTTTCCCCAGAGTTTTGAAGGCTAGAAGACCAAAATCAAGGTGCCAACAGGGCTGGTAGGTGGTGAGGTCTCTCTTTTTGGCTTGCAGAAGGTTCCTTTCTCACTTTGTCCTCAACATGGCCGTTCCTTTGTGTAAGTACTTCCTGAATTCTCTTGTCCTGTTCGTAAGGACACCCTACTAAATTAGAGCCTTACTCTAAGGCCCTATCCTTAAATACAATAATATCGGCAATTAGAACTATAGTGTTGTGATTTAGGGAAAGACACAATTAAGTCCATAACATTCATTATTCAATTTTGGAGTCATTTCTGCATTTCCCTTGACATTACTATGTTGATACTGGCCAGAAGTGAAAAAAAAAATGTGAGTTATATTGTGAGGGAGAGAATGATGATGCTATTACGTCAAATTTTGAGCCTTACATGTTGCATTGCTTAACTACTTACTAAATAAATAATTAACAAAGTAAAATAACTATTGTATGAACTCTTAGATTTTGGGACTTATTATTCCGCAAAGTTAACATTAAACTCTGGTGTCTTGTTAATCCTTGGAGGGAAATAGAAGAAGTCACTCTGGGTTAATATGTACAGATTCTACATTATTGAGGGAATTAAACCTCATCAGGACTATATGAGTAATCTATACTAAGCATTTTTATGAAAGTTATAATGAATTTTCAGGCTAGAGGTAAATATTGAAGTACTGGGCACCCAACCATTAAGCAATTTGAGTTTTTCACTTATAAGAGAGAAAGAATGTGTAGATCAAAGTGGAGTGATTTAAGACTCTTGGCCAGTTACATTGTCTGGAGTCTAATTCACCAGTAGCTGTGTTGCTACAATAGGAAATAAATTTTAAAATGACTTGGAACCACCAGTTATGAACTTTTGTTTTCACAGATCTTGCCCTTTTTTCTTTTTTGTTTGAGTTGGAGTCTCACTCTGTCACTCAGCCTGGAGTGCAGTGGCACACCCATGCCTACCCCAGCATAGACCTGCTGGGCTCCAGTGATCCTTCCACCTCAGCCTTCCAAGTAGCAGGAACTACAGGCACACACTACCACATCTGGCTATGTTATTTATCCGTTTGTCTATCTATCTATCTATCTATCTATCTATCTATCTATCTATCTATCTATCTATCATCTATTTTAGAGATGAGGTCTCGCCAAGTTGCACAGGCTGTTCTTTTTTTTTTTTTTTTGAGTTGGAGTCTCACTCTGTCACCCAGACTGGAGTGCAGTGGCCACTCCCGGCCACCGCAGCCTCGACCTGCTGGGCTCCGGCGATCCTTCTGCCTCAGCCTTCCAAGTAGCTGGAACTACAGGTGTGTGCTACCACGCCCGCCTAATTTTTTGATTTATTGTAGAGATGAGGTCTTGCCTGCCCAGGCGGGTCTTGAACCCGCGGGCTCAGGCAATCCATTCACCTCAGCCTCCCAAAGCACGGGATTACAGGCTGAGCCACTGAGCCTGGCTCACAGGCTGTTCTTGAACCCGTGGGCTCAGGCAATCCCCTCACCTCGGTCTCCCCAAGTGCTGGGATCACAGGCTTGAGTCACACAGCCTGGCCATTTTCACAGATCTTAAAAAGCATGTGGAGAGCATTTACCAAGGATAGAAGAGAGCTTTGAGACATGTCTATTTGTTGGTCATAAATCTTCTTCTATTAAATTATATCTAACATGTAATATATTACAATTTTCTTTAAATAAAATTACACTGAATCACTATCATTCCAAATTGGCAAAAAATTCATCTGTAGTCATGACTGAGGCTCTCAAAGTCAAGCAAAAGAAGTTGGGGATCTTAAATACATTAGAACACTTAGGGAGATCCCTCTGAACTTTACTCCATAATTCTCACTGGTAATATTTTCATTGATCCTTGAATAAAGGGATTCTTCCTCTTATATCATGCCTGGGATAGACATCTTTCTAGACTCTTGGATCTGTGGCCAACCATTCCTCTCTGAGGTCCTACAAGTAGCCCTTGGTCCTCACTCTAGCATACAAAAAAAAAAAAGACTTTAATCTCTCAAAATCAAATGTTACAAAAGATATTTGTTATGTCTAATTTTTTCGTTGTTCTCTGTAGCACAGTCTCTTCAAAACCAGGAAGTGTAAAAAGCAAGAAAAAATTTCAAAATAGATTGTTGGATAATTAAGGTAAAAAAAAAAATGAAGGTAAAACAAAGCAAGAAGAAGTGAAGATTACTACTTCCACTCATTTGTATGCCATAGTTTGGACATGCTACCAAAAATACCTTAGAGGTGACAGGCTTGAAAGATTGAGAACTGATGAAGGGTGGGTAAATATTTGGATGCTAGAAAATTAGGAATTGTTCACTGAATCACAACAGCAATTACTTATATTTTAACTCTGGCAAATTTGACAGCTTTAGAAACGCCACAGAGCAAGTTGAATATTTGTTCCTATATACAAGTCTAGTTCAAAAACCATTTTTCTCTAAAAGTGGATGCTAGCTTTGCAAATATTTTCAGGTTAAAGGGCATATTGTGGCAGTCCAAAAATTCTGATGGATTACATTTTTGGTAATCATACTGCAAGCAAGTCAATAAGGTTAGTAGAAAATAGTGACTGAGAAAGGAAGAAAATACTTAAAAATTCTCAGAAATTGTGTTTGCCAATTGAATGGTCAAGCTAATCTTGTAGGTTGTAAAATGGTATTTTCCAAGAGTGTTATGACTCAGAGAGAGGGAAAGCGCACATGCAAGAGAAAGAAAGAGACATAGAGAATAAATAATATAATCGGGACCAAATCTGGCACTGGAGATCGGGGAATCAGAAATCACACAAGGATGTCTTAATCCAACTCAGTTTGAATCCTCATTAGGCAGTTTGTTGTTTACAAGTTAAAGAACTACACTTTACACAATTTTGGTATAAGTAAATTTATAACATTGCTTCGCATGACAGTGCTGCTTCATATGCTTCTCACATACTCACTAGAAATTGATGTAAGTGGACTGAATAATTAGCAATTAGTCTTCTCTATGACTTCTCCAAATTTCCCAATACCAAAGTTCCTAAGGGGAAAAATTGGAGAACAATCAGAACAAGGCAGGTGACACTGTGCTCAGAGGCATCACGAAAAGAAAATAAAAAGTAGGCTTAACCCAATTGGAAAATAAAATAAAATAAAGTTATTGCTTTGTGAGTTTGAAGAGGCACCAATATCCCAAAAGTAAATGTTGCAATCTTCTTTTTGGATCTATGCCAGGGGTGTCATATTAGGAGAATGTTACAGGGAAACACACTATAAATATTTGAGATCCATTCCTTTCCTTATCTTCTAAAGAGGAAAAACCATTTTTCTCAAAACCACTAAGCTAAGTAAACCACTTAGTCTTCAGTCAATAGGCCAATGGTAGAAAAAATCTTATGCCAATATATGAGAAAGGATGAGAGATCAAAACTGGTGGGGAAAAAAAAAAAAAAACCCGTGAAAGTGGAATGCATAGAGGAAGAGAGAAGAGAAGGAAATCAAGTGAGAAAACAACTGCTAGAAAAATAGTGCAATGATGGAGAGACATATAGGTTAAACAAATTAAAAACTTTGTCTTATTTCTTTCAGTGTGATGCTGCCCTGTCCTTATCCTGTCAGAAACATACATTCAACTATTTGCATTATTTTCCAGAGGCTTTACGTGGAATGTATGCTTCTCTAAATGCCACAAAATGCTGCAGCAGGCCTTGAGATGGCTGCCGTACATTTAGATCATGGATGTATAAAATGAACAGCATATGAGCTGATGGCCGACAGAAGAGAGAATGAGAAGAAAGTAGCTAAAAGGTGGCAGCTGAGCATGAAGAGTGGCTGAGTCATTTTTCATAGATAGCAAGTTATCCTTTTGGCAGAGCTTGCTGTACTTGGGTAGCTTTATGTGTGGAGACCTTGTAACTCTTCTCTCTCCTCATGGCTCTAGGTTGTACAGCACTTTCTGGTCTCTTAAGGCTACTATGTTTGTTTTACTTTTCTATATTTACTTAATGGAATACAATGCTGTGATATACAAGGTTTTCCAAAGCTGTAGAATACATTAGAGAAGGTTTGGTCAAAATTGACCTTTATTATCATGGGCATTAATTATTCTTTTTAACTCTGTTCATTGTGCTGAATTGCAATGTTTCTTTAAGAAAGCACTAGCTAGGTTGGTATGAAATATTCCATTCTGCTTATCTAAGGGCTATTCACACTGGATAGACCTATAGAGATAAACTATACAGTGAAGGCATGCATCCTCAGTTTCAGATAAAGCATATTCTGGATGGGGGTATTAACCCTTTAGTTTTTCTTGTAAGAAAAAGAAAAAAATCTATAAAATTCCTGCATGTTCTAAACTTTATTTTCAGAACTCATTTAGAATAACAGTTTTATTTTCAAAGAAAGATAATATTTAATTTTTAAATAATTTATTCTTATTATGAATATTTTATTTGCAAATAATTTAAATGTTATTGAAATATGAGTAATACAACTGTAATATTTTAGATAAGAACTAATTTTTGATATTTAGTTTTTAAAAAAATATTAATGTATGAATGAAAAACAATACTTAAATGACTTATATATATTTGACTAACAAGCAACCCCCTATTAATAAAGGGCTAGACGTCTCTGAGCCAATCTCAAGTGAACTGATAACCAATTAAAATAAATATTAAAGCTAACATCAAACCGTCAAGTTCAAAAAAGTGTTCCGGAGAACTTATGACTCACCTATTTTTCTTCATATGCTTATATGTGCAACTCAGCTATTTTCTCCCTATACTTTCATCTCTTTACTTTTGTTACATTTTCTCCTACTGGATTCATCCTCAGCTGAGTATTTCATCAGCCCTCAAACTGTGCTTCCACAAAATCCCTAACCTTTATCCTTAATCTCTTCATAGAACCCATTGCTTCTGCGTTAATGAAAATGTGAATACTATTAAATTGCATTAATTGTATTAATTACTTAATATAATTAATTGATTAAATTGTATTAATACTATTAAAAGAGAATAGCTGCTCCTATTGCAGCCTTCCAGAACTGAAGACACTGATTCTTATGCTCCATATACCATCTAGCTGGCTGCAGTGGTTATTATATTTAAGTATATATATATATATATATATATATCTGCACCACACACTTAAATGTGTTCATGGACAAGAGAGAATGATAAGATGCAAAAGGACAATTGGACAGTTATACAGAGAGAGTTGAATTGAAGAGAAAGAGAGGGAGGGAGAGAATGATTTGTTTTACATAATTTTCAAATAATTCCGATGACCTGGAAAGAAACCTCAATGCACCAGTGATGAAAAAGAAATAGACTGATGAGCTAGAAATTGAGAATCAAGAGATTAAAAAAAAATTAAAACTTTGCCGCTGATTTAAGTCAATCAGTTCTGTGCCAGGGAAAAACAAAACACCTTTGGGCAGAGTAGTATATATAGAATGACATTTGGTGATAGTTTCCTTCACCAACTTACACTTAGACTTTAATTCTATAGAAATTATTTGATTAAAATTAATTATCCTGTGTTAAAAAAATTATATGTGTGATGCAGATGATTGAAACAGGATCCCTACCTATCACCATAAACAAAAATTAACTCTAAGTGGATCAAAGACCTAAATGTAAAACTTCAAACTATAAGAATCTTAGAAAATACAGGAGACACCCTTATGGAAATTGGAACTGGCAACCAATTCTTGATCAAAACTCCAAGTGCCCATTCCACAAGAGATGAGATAGAAAAGTGGGACCTCATCAACCTGATAAGCTTCTGCAAAGCAAAAGAATTCATCAAGAGAGTGGGGAGACAGTCCACAGATTGAGGGGAAAAAAAATTTGCCAATTGTATATGTGTCAAAGGCCTAGCATCTAGGATCTACAAGGAACTCAAATGTGCCGAAAGAAAAAAAAAAGCCCCATTAAAAAGTGGGCAAAAGACATGAATAGACACTTCTCAAAAGAAATATACAGGCAGCCAACAGACACATGGAAAAGCCCTCAGCCTCACTAATAAACCTCTTTGGAAGACAAGGTGGCGATTTCTGAAGAACTAGAAACTGACCTTCCATATGACCCATCAATCCCCTTACTGGGAATATACCTGGAGAAACTCAAATCACTCTACAAAAAAAAAAAAAAAAAAAAAAGATACCTGCACATGCATGTTTGTTGCAGTTCTATTCATAATAGCAAAAATATGGAATGAACCATGCTGCCCATCGAAGCTGGACTGGATAAAAAAAAAATGTGTTACATATACACAATGGAATATTATACAGCCATAAAGAAGGACAAACTTATGAACTTTGCAGCAATGTGGATGGATTTAAAGTCTATCATACTCCGTGATCTATCATAGAAACAGAGTGCCATATGTTCTCACGCATAAGTGGAACTTGAACAATTATCATAATACTATAAGAAAGGGATTGGCAGTAGTGGGAAACTGCCAGGGGAGGGAGGGAACACACCTCATCAACAAGGGTGCCTGCATAATGAACATATGTATTCCTAACCCTGAATTGTACCCCACATCTTTAAAACAAAAATTTAAAAGTTAAAACAACTTGCAAATATATAAAAAATTATATATGTGGAAGGGAAAAGTTTTATGTTGCATGGAGAATAAGCTAAGGGAAGATAAGAAAACAAGAAGAGATATTGATTTCTTATAAGTTAATGGGTTTTGTTTCATTAATTAATGGAAAATCTTATAATATGTCATAGGATATCTAAGTGAACATTATTACACATGAGATACATGGGACATAAAGTTTTTAACTACCTTTGCTAAATGTTAATAAAATAAATCTAATACAAATCACAGAGTTTGCCCTGTTTAATTACATTTTTTTCTTTATGTGTGGAATGATACAAGTCTAAGTAGAAGTCTACACACATCTTTTATAAATCCTCATTTGGATTCCCTATAAGCAACTGAGTGCATATGTAAAATAAATGCTTCCTTCTCAGTTCTAATAGTTGTCAATTTATGGCTTGCTATTAAAACAGGATACTTTTAGAAGCACTTCCTTTAGAGTTGCCAAGATTATATTTATCTCTTTTCTATAAAATACCAATATTGGAAGCTGACACACAGAAACAAAGTACACTGAAATAAAAGTGAAGCAAACATATTAAAGAGAAATTAACTTTAAGAAGCTCTGACAGATGCGAAGTGCTTCACACACATTGCTCTGTGATGTTTAACATATGTTGCCAATTAAAAATTGCTTAAGAAATATTTAACAAGGCAAATCTATCACATTCAGAGTCTAAGAAATAGTTTCTGCATATATATGTCTTATTTTACTTTGCATATTTATGTTAAAAGTAAAATTATTTGCTCAAATCATGCCTTATCTTTTTTGAAAAATGCATTTTTCTGATATTTGTTTCTCATAAATGGTAAATAAACTTCCATTGTTAACATTTCATGACTGGCTGTACATAAAAATATTTGAAATAAAAATAAATATATTTATTTCCATTTCATTTGGAAGTTTCATTAATGCTACACAGCTAACTATATTTTAGAGCCTAATTATTTCCAGAGAGTGGAGACTATGCATCTTTGAAAAGTAGTGTTGAAATAAACACAGATAGATATGTGCTCTTTGTATTTTCTATTGCAAGAATAGGTGCTAAATAATTGCTGACATAGAAAGAATTAATGTCAATTTAGTTGTAGAGCCTTAGAGAAATACGTCAACTGTAACCCGCAAAGATTGTGAAACAAATCATCCCACAGCATAATCATTGTCAGGTTTTTGGCAAAACTACTTGTTAAGTAATAATCTCCAGCAGTGTCAATGGTGGCATGGTCCTAGATTGAAGTTCTGTTAACCATGTTAATTACATGAGGCCTCATGCGATTTCAGTACAATAATGCAGTTTATTGTGAGACCCAATGAATAAAGCTGTGATCTGACATAAAGAGACATACAAACAAGCAAAGAAATTAATTATGAGGCAAAATAAGGCAGAATTATACCCTAAATTTCTTCACTTTTCAAGGAGCAAATTGCTGGTGCTGAAAAACCATTACCAAATGGGATATTGGATCAGTCAATACTTTGACACTCACAGACTTGTTTAGTGATGAATGGACTTATTTCCTCATTCATACATTCATTCATTCATCAATTCATCCCATAGATGTGTTGACTTTCCACAGATGTACGAGAGCTTATACTGAATATTGTGGATACTCTAGGAAATGCCTTTGCCAATATATTTGTCAATCGGCAGGCTCATCATTTATATCCTATATTAAAAATAAGTCTATGTATTTAATAGCATGACATAACTAAGGATATTTCTCCAGGGGGGAAAAACCTGAAGTTTTTATGAAGCAGACTAGTTTTTCTATCTGCTTATAAATAGGGGCTGGTATTGACATTTTATGATAAGGAAGTCACATAGGAGTATCGATTAGTGTCAGTGAACAGACACTCAAAACAAATATAGATCACTGGTGCTCCCTCTAGAAATATCGTACTTTTTAGAGCTGTTTATATTGTCAGCCTAAAAGAATGGAGGGGAGACACACACACACACACACACACACACACACACACACACACACAAACACAAACACACACAGGGGAGACAGAGAGAGGGGGAGGAAGGAAGTTATTTTGATATTTCTAATTCAAATAAATCATTTTGACTATTTTGTCACTTTTGCCACTTTTGACAACCTTGGTTAAGTAAGTTTCATATTTATTGCAAATACCATTTTTCTTCTCCAAGTTCTAATTAATATGTTCCTGAATTTCTAGGTAAAACTTGTGTTGGTTGACTACTAATATTTTAATTATAACCTAGCTTTTCTCATAACACATATACCTGAGCTGATCCTAATCTCTTTCCTCATTTAATTTGTAAATTGACAAATTTCTTTTATATTTTAAAGATGTGGGGTACAATTCAAGAGTAGGTATACAAGTGACCATTGTACAGGTAAAGTTTGGGTCAGTCTTTGGTCCCCACTTCATCTGGTTTTTCAAAGGGACAATTTGACTAAGAAAATCATTGTTAAAAATGTTTATAGGCTGGGCTAGGTGGCTCATCCCTGTAATGCCAGCACTTTGGGAGGCCTAGGCGAGTGGATTGCCTGAGCCTACGGGTTCTAAATCAGCCCGGGCAACGTGGCTAGACCTCTCTCTATAATAAATCAAAAATTAGCTGGGTGTGGTAGTGTGTGCCTGTAGTTCTGGCTACTTGGAAGGCTGAGGCAGAAGGATAGCCGGAGCCCAGCAGGTTGACGCTGGGGTGGCCACAGCACTCCAGCCTGGGCGACAGAGTGAGACTCCAACTAAAAAATAAAAAGTTTATAGATTTATATATTCATAACTTCCTTTCTATGTTGCTTTCTTATCTTCACTATAGAATTTATTTTTGAAAAATGAACATATCATTGGCTTTGGAAAAATAAGATCCTGTTTATCTAGTGATCAGAATACACAGAATACACATTTATAAGGATTTTCTCCTTTCACCTTGTTATTAAAATAGTTTTTGTTTTCAGATCAAATACAATTTCTATTTTTATGCATATGTTCATTGTATTCTTATTTTAGTGAAATTGCCAAGAAGTCTATAAATATTATTTATGGCTATTATCCATCCTCTTCTTTGAAATTATGATATAGATGACTTTATAGTAAAAGGAAATTGAAGTTGCCATAAAAGTGCATGGATAGTCATCAAATTAATTTAATTTCAGTAGATCCAAAAAAAGAATTTGATTACTGGTCACATGAATCATTTACAATGTATGTATATATTTGTGTGTGTTTCCTGATTCCTATAGAAATTATTTGCTAAGTGTTTTTTCTCTCCAGTTTTTATTATAAGCTCATTTCTGTACCCAAATCTAGCAGCAGAAAATGTCTTCAGAAACAAAACTGCCAGTGCAATGCTTTGAACTTTCATTACTTCATTGAAATATCTAAATCCCATTTTTTCACCTGCCAGTCTAGATGTCGCAAAGAAAGTGAGTTTACAGCTGCAGAGAAGTGGTTGAGCAGGCAATGACAACTGAGGTTGAAGTAAATAGATTTCCCATACAAGATCTGGAGCTGTCAACGCTGTCAGTCTACATTCTCATGATAAGCACACCATTTTAAACCTTTGGCAAGATTTTTCCTAGCCTTCTCCTGAATTTATTTAATCTCATAGTACCTCATATATCTCACTCTGGTGGTAGCAATGTGCAGTAAGTTAAACAAATGTTTCTACTTTAAAAATGTTGGAGATATTGCTGTCTTACCTTTCATAAAAATGCAAGTGAATCTCCACTCCAAGGGATAATACATGGCGACTCCCCCGGAGTCCAATACTTACCCCTTTTTAATGTTAGCTGCAATGTTTTAAATACAGAAATGTATACGATGTATGCACTTCAATGCTGCCGATACATGGAAGAATTTTTGTGTAATATTTTATTTGTGTTAATTCTGCTCATGATAGTGAAATCTATTTTAAGGATACTCTCAGTTTATTCTTTCTAGTTCTAGTGACCTCAGCATACCCTTACCTCTTTAAAGATACAGTCCATTGATCCCAAAAACTTTGTACTACTCCTCCTTTCTATGAGGTCCTTGTTTTCTTTCTTATCAAGTGACGTAGTGTGTTAACATAATCACTTCATTGGTGGCATCCAAAATTCTTTAGTTACTCTCATTTTATTATACTCTCAACTCCCTACATTCCACCAGTATCTGAATATAGCTAAATAGAAACACGTTTCACAGTTTTGACTATTAACTTTAAGTGCTCCATTTGTTCTTCTTGTCAATCATAACTTATTTTCCACTGAATTTGCTTTTCAATTCTTGGACCTTCACCTTTCTCTTCAAACACAAACATTACTTCAAATACAAACATTTCAAAAATCACTCCTAGTTGTTGACTTAAATATTTAGTTCACTGAAAAAGAAAGCAAACAAGCAAGCAAGCAAGAAAGAAAGAAAGAAAGAAAAAGAAAGAAAGAAAGAAATAACAGTTTCTCTCTCTCTCTCTCTCTCTCTCACTCACTCACTCTTTCTCTGTCTGTCTCTCTTCATAAATCTATCCACAGTTCTGCAATAGTAGCCATCTGTAACACAGCAACTCCAAAGCAGAGAGGGTTTGCGCCTAATGATCTTTACGTATTCCAACAAAGTCACCTGGAAGTCCAGCAGGAAAGATATTGGTTTATTAGACCTTACAGGAGGCAGTGATGAGGGCCAGCTGGTAAAGAAAGAATCTGCCAGGAAGTACCGATGGTAGCCAATTGGTAAAGAACGAATTCACACTGTGAGACAGTACAACAGGCAGTTTTATAGTCAAGCAAGTTAATTTTTTTTTTTTTTTTTTTAGTTGGAGTCTCACTCTGTCACCAAGGCTGGAATACAGTGACATGCTCATGGCCACTGCAGCCTCAATCTGCTGGACTCAGGCGATCCTTCTGCCTCAGTCTTCCAAGTAGCTGGAACTACAGACACACACCACCATGCCTGGCTAATTTTTTTTTTTATTGTAGAGACAAGATCTCACCAAGTTGCCCAGGCTGGACTTGAACCCCTGGACTCAGGCAATCCTCTCACCTTGGCCTCCCAAAGTTCTGGGATTACAGCCTTGAGTCACCACGCCCAACCACAAGTTTATTCTTAAACTTGCAATATGGTGGCTAAAATCACAGTGAAGAAGGGTGCCACCCACAGCATTCTCAACGCTGCTAAAATACCTGCACCCTGTGACTCATTACTGGGAAGATGCATATCCTGCAGAGACCAGACTTGACCAGGAGTTGCTCCCTGTGGGAAGAAGAGAAAAAGCCAGATATAAGGGAAAGACGTCAATGTCTGGACAATTACCTCATATCTCCCAATGTGTCTACTCTCTGATTACCATGCCCAAACTGTCTTTGACATGTATAAAGAAGCTGGCCACATTCATTGCCGCCATTGCTGCACCAAGCCACCATCATTTATTTGTGGAATGGTGGGGTGGCTGTTGTGAAATACCTTGATAGGAATACCTTTATTTCTCTCCAATTCAAAAATGAATTGGAGAGAAATAAATATAAAGTAGTCAGTGAGAGCACTATTCTCTTTAGCTTTTCAATGGAGAAAATTAGAGAAGAAAGTAGGATCGAGACAGATTTATTTTTAAAGATGAGAAAAATTAAACATAAATAAATGTCCAGGTTTCTTTTGTTGTAGAGTGATTATATCCCCCTGAGTATATTCCCAGAAAAAGGATTGATAGATCATGTGGAAGCTCAATTTTCAGTTCTTTGATAAATCGTCAGTCTGCTTTCTACAAAGGTTGAAGTGCCTACTAGCTTACATTTCCACCAACAGTGCAAAAGTGTTGCCCTTTCTGCGCACAGGTGCCAGCACATGTTGCTTTTTACTTATTAATGATAGGCATTTTTACTGGTGTTAGGTGGTATCTCATAGTTTTGACTTGCATTTCTCTGATAATTAGTAAGGCTGTGTAGTTTTTCATGTGTCTGCTGGCTGCTAGTACATCCTTCCTTTGAGGCGTATCTGATCCTGGTTTTTGTCACTTTTTAACGGGTCTATTTGTGTTGGTTTTGTTTTGTTTTGCTTTGTTTGTGTTTTTTCTTTCAATTTGTTTGAGTTTCTTGTAAATTCTGGATGTTAGGTCTTTTTCACATGCATAGCTTGCAAATATTTTTTCCAATTCCATGGGTTGTCTCTCTACTCTCTTGATGGCTTCTTGTCCATAAGTTCATTGTCTACTCCAGTGTCCAAGAGGGTGTTCCCTATGTTTTATTCTAAGATTTGTGTGTGTGTGTGTGTGTGTGTGTGTGTGTATCATTTTAGAGTTGTGGTGTTCAAGCGAGGATTTGCAACATAAGTAAGCTGCGTGCAGGTGAAGTTTGGGCTTCTAGCTGACCCTCTCTCCCTGGTAGTGGTCCAAGTACACATCGTGTTGTCATGTGCCTCCCTCCCTCTTTTCTTTCTCTCTCCCTTAGTTGTGCCCAGAGATTGCCAATCCCACCCTTATGCTAATGTGAGTAGATTTTTATCATTTAAGGTTTTACATTAAGTTCTTTATCCATTTTGAGTTAATTTTTGTATATAGGAATAGGTAGGGTTCAAGTTTCATTATTCTGCATGTGACTAGCCAGTTTTTTCGACATTATTTACTAAATATGGTTTCCTTTCCCAGTGTTTGTTATTGATGACTTTTTTTAAGGTGAGTTGGTTGAGGGACCGTGGTTTTGTTTCTGGACTCACTGTCCTATTCCATATATCTATGTGTCTATTTCTTTACTAATACCATGGCTGTCTTGTTTACTGTAGCCTTGTAGTAGAGTTTGAAGTCTGTAAGAGTATGCCTCCAACTTTGTTCTCTTTGTTGAGGATTGCTTTAGCTATCTGGGCTCTTTACTGCTTCCATATGCAATTCTGTATTGCCTTTTATAGATCTGTGAAAAACAATAGCGGCAATGTGATAAGGATTGCATTGAATCTCTAGATTGCCTTGGGTAGGATGGAAATATTGATAATATAGATTCTTCCAATCCATGAACATAGAATGCTTGTCCATTTGTTTGTATCATTCTTGAGTTCTTTGAGCAATGTTTTGGAGTTCTCATTGTAAGGGACTTTCATTTTTTGGTTATCTGGATGCCAAGGGAGTTTTTGTTTATTTGTTTTTTGCTGCTGCAGCACTTTTCAAAATGGCAAACACATGGAGCCAAGCCACACGTCCATCGAATGTAGACTGGATGAAGGAAACATGGTATACAAACACAACTGAATATTATGAAACCATACAGAAGAACAAAATAATGGCCTTTGCAGCAACATGGATGCAACTGGAAACCATCATATCTGGCGAACTATCACAGAAACAAAGAACTGAATATGTTCTCACGTGTTCTCAATCATAATTGAGCTGTGATTGCTGGACACATGAGCACAAGGATGGGATCAGCAGGCACTGATCATTGCTAGGGGAAAGAGAAATGAAGAAGGGAGAGGGGCATGTGGCATCATCATACTGGGTAACTTCTCCACTATTGAGGGAAGGAGGGTTAGCTAAAAGTCCAAACTTCACCTGCATGTAACATACTTATGTAGTAAATCCTCACTTGTACCCCACATCTCTGAAATTTTTTTAAAATGTTAAAATATGACGGAAATTAACTCATGTTGGTATAATAAAGACAATTTTCCATGAAAGAGGAAGACTAATGATGAAAAAAAGAGATTTTCTTTTTTCATATTTGAGTATATTAAAAGTAAGGTTTCCCTAGATACTGATGGAAGGTTCAGCTTTTGCTAGTTTGGAACATTACAGAATAGCAGAAAAGAAGGCCAATGTATGATCACAGATGCAGATAAATAAATCTATAGTGATAAAGGATGCATCCAAGTTCCCCTCAAAAGACATCAATGTTCAAATGTGATAGTGAATGAAGTAATTAGGGTGAATAATGATGATGAAGAATTGGGGGTTTGATGAAAGAAGCGGGATTGTGAAAGAGTTTTCAAAAAAAAGCAGGAAAACAACAGAGAAGAAAAATATGAATTTCAAGTACATCAAGAACCTACCAGAGGTTTAACTTATTATTCACACATGGAATATTTACTTCAAAATGTAAGTTGCAGCGCATCACTGGACTCAAAACTGATTCCTCTTAGGATAGAAGACAAACAGTTACCTGATGTATCTTGCATGATGCAGCGTCTGGACAGTCATTATAGGTCACCACTGCCCACTCTGCACCTTATTTTATCTGCCCTTTCCATAATGGTCTCCTTTTAATTTACGAGCCATGTCAGAGTGACTTCCATTTCTGAGACTGTGCCTTGTTTCCTCTGCCTAAAAATATTTTACCTCTGATAAGGGCGTGGCTTGCTCCTTCAATTTTTTCAAGTTTACATCACTGTCACCTGATGAGAAAGGTCTTGCTGATCTTACACACTCACGTGTGACAGAGCTCCCCATCCGCCCTCATCATTTTATAGTCTATTTATCTTACTTGACTTTCCATCATGGCACTTATCGATGGCTGATTTATGAATTGTCTAGCTTTCACCTTTAGACCATAAGCTTCATATGAAAAGGAGCTTTGCTTATGTCATTGTGTAAATGCCCAAATTAATGCCTGTAACTCAATAAACATTTTTTGAAACAAATTGAGTCATAAAAATAAGTACATGTATATAAATATCATAAATTTTGTATTACTTTTTTTAAAAAAACTGTTTTTGCTTTGAATATCTAGAGTTCACATCAAGAGTTATTAAAAAGAAAATAATTAGATATCTAGTAAAAAAATGAGGATGCATAAACTGAATACTGGTCTTTTCTGATAAAATTAACAACTGCTAAAAATACACTGTTGAGAATTCTCATCAATTTCAGTTTGGTTGATTTCAATTTTTTGACAATTTTTTGACAATATCTGTCAACCCAGGATTGATTCAACTGATGTTGTGGGTTAGGTGGGTGGTTCCTGTCTGCCACGGTATTTTATCAAATATCTTTTTGTTTTCATAGTTGTCTGCATATATATATTTAATAAAGAAAAATAAGTTACAATAAAATATATTTACATTTTGCAAGGATGTTCAGACCCTCTTAACAAATTTAAGATGCATTTAAATTTTATGTTATTTAAATAGTTTTAAATTTTAGTCTCAGCAGCATGTTATTTATTTTTTTAAAAATATATGAAAAAAATACAGAGCCGGGCTTGGTGGCTCAGCCTGTAATCCCGCGCCTTTGGGAGGCTGAGGTGAGTGGATTGCCTGAGCCCGCGGGTTCGA
>NW_007068097.1:112746-258066 GCF_000164805.1 Carlito syrichta | reverse complement strand
GCAGCCACTGCACTCCAGTCTGGGCAACTAAGCGAGACTCCAACTCAAAAAAAAAAAAAAATACAGGGTGCCAAAAAATTTATGCACATTTTAAGCATGATATTCATTCAAAAGATGGCATTAATCAAATGAATGCTAGCGTGACCATGTGAAGTCAGGTCAGTAAAGAAAATGAAGGACCTACAGCTGAACAAATGTCATACTATGTATTGCTACCATAATTCAATTCAATTTCAAAAATTACTACATAAATAACATATCTTAAAATATGTGTACTTTTTTGGCAGCCCTGAATTCATAAAATTAAGGTAAAAAGTATATTGAATCCTAATGTACACAACTCAGCATTAACAATTATTGACCTTCTGCTAATATTTTGTTTATCCACTCTAACTTTTTTCTCCCCAAACTACTTTAAAGCTGATCCAGTTATTCTGCCATTTCATTTTCAAATAGTTAAAATATATTTCTAAAAAAGAAAGGGTTGTGTTTTTAAATATAACATCATGTTTCTGTAGAACAGTTAATAACCAGCCTCTGTTCTAATATATCTATTTTAAAAATTATCTTTCACTTTTATTATAAGTGGATACATTTTCTAGGCCATTCTAGTGGAGAAAACTAGTATATGCCACATATTTGTTTGTTTCTAAGAGAAAAAATAATAAGATCATACAAAATTTTCAAACTCTATTAATAATTATAGGATTTTTACATAACTTTACATATTTTATATTTGTGTCTATTTTTTCTTCCATTATACACGGTGGCTATTTAAAATATTTACATAATTACTTATCTGATTCATCTTAACATTCACCTACAATAGTTTTACAACTATTGTAAACTAAAATTACAATTAAAATAATGCAACTAAAATGAATGCGTGAATGAAGTTTAAGATTTCTTAAACTTAAGAAATCTTTGTCTTTAGAATAAATCTCATTATGAACATTTAACAAACACTTGGTATTAAAGTCAGTTAAAAAATTAATTTTCTATGTGATTATGCTACGACTTGAAACAGAACTAAGATTGTTTTCATTTTGATTTTCTTTTGAGAGAATTGAGTTTCTTCTTCATAGCATAATTATGGGTTTCAATTATGAATATCATTTACATATTACTAAAGTTACAAACTGCATCATAGAAATCTCACTTCTATTCCTAACCCTTCTAATCTGCACTCTCCTTCCTATACATTACAATTTTTTTGTTGATGTTTTATTCCCTTCTACTGCTTCTTTTTTATTGTTTTTAAGTAAAAGCACATTATGTGTGATATCCTCATCCTATATATAAACTATAAATAGATTGTTTGATCATCTATATAATACATAATGTATATTTTTAAATTATACCAATTATTATTATAGTTTCCAAAAAATGTGTGTGTATATGTATGTGTGTGTGCATTTCTGTCTCCTTCCTAAATATAAAGTTCTGTGAATCTGCCCCCTACATTAAAAATAGATTTTTTATATTATTCCATATAAATATTTAGTGATTGCTATGACCTGAATGTTTTGTGTCCCCTCAAATTTATACATTGAAACCTAATTCCCAATGTGATAGTGTTAATAGGAGGGGCCTTTGAAAAGGGATTAGATTTTAAGGTAGAGTCTCCAGGAATGGGATTAGTTCCCTTCCAACAAATAAGGATGCAAAGAGAAGTTTCTATCTATAAATCAGAGCAGGGTCTTCTCTACACAAAAAGTCTGCTGGTGCTTTTATCTCAGACATCCCAACCTTCAGCACTGTGAGAAATAAATTTCTGTTGTTTATAAACTACCCAGTCTCCAAAGAGACTCTGACTGTAATATACCTCATTAGTTTTGGCATATAAATATACACATTACTTTATGGTGAAGGCAGAGTTTATTCAACTAATTATATATTAATAAATATTTTGATTATTTTCTTTTTTTGATATATTAAATAATACCAAATTAATTAATCTTGTTCATGAATTATTTCATATTTTTGTTTTTATGTATTTAGTATTTAGAATAGTTTCTTGACTTAAAGAATAAATACCTATGGAATTATGATAAATATTACCAAAATCCTCCCTATTTTGATTACATCATTTTGCCTTCCCACAGTAAAGGATATCTATTTCACTAATACTTCACTAACAGAGTCTGTTGTCAAACTTTAAAAAATTTTTGTCGTTCTGATATGCTAAAAATATGTCTCGGTGCAATTTCAATTTGCATTGTTTTATATATTAATAGCCATTGCACTTTGATATCTGAAATTTGTTCTTGTATTTTGTCACCTTTCTATTTGATTGCTAGTGCTTTCATTCTCCATAATTAGTGATCCATTAGATTGTGAAGTCAGTAGAAACATTTTTGCAGTTTGTAATTTCTTTTTGAAATTGCTATGATGTTTTCCTTCATATATTTTTTCTTTATTAGCATTTATTAAACTAGTTTTCTAATTAAATCTAGGTTTTGTTTCAGTCTGAAAATGTCCATAGTCTCCCAGTATAAATGAATTCAAACATGTTTTCACTATTATTTATATTTGTAATTTTTTTTTTTTTTTTTTGAGTTGGAGTCTCACTCTGTTGCCCAGACTGGAGTGCAGTGGCTGCTCCCGGCCACCGCAGCCTCGACCTGCTGGGCTCTGGAGATCCTTCCGCCTCAGCCTTCCAAGTAGCTGGAACTACAGGAGTGCGCTACCACGCCCGGCTAGTTTTTGATTTCTTGTAGAGATGAGGTCTCGCCAAGTTGCCCAGGCGGGTCTCAAACCCGCGGGCTCAGGCAATCCACTCCAAGGCACGGGATTACAGGCTGAGCCACTGAGCCCGGCTATATTTGTAATTTTTATAGTTCATTTGGAATCTTTTCTTTTCTTCTCAGAGTAGATCAAATATTATCATTTAAAAATATACTCTGATAGATGGATAAGTAGATACCAATTGTCTCAATACCAATTATTTAAAAGGCTGTTATTTTCCAAACAGATCTGATATACGACCATTTGTATATTCCCTTATGTTTACTCCATATTCTGAAGTTTCTGTTTTTATAAATGTATTGATCTTTACAGATGTTTCTATACCACTAATTGCTCTGACTATTAAATTTGTATTAAATATCTTAATAATTGATAATGCTTAGCTAATTCTGTAATATTTTTATTTTTCAGAATTAACCTGGCTATTTTTTACTGTTTATTTTTCCTCATGATCTTTATAATTATATTGTGTACATATTGGGGAAAAAAAGCTAATGATCTATTATTGACATCATGTTACATGTATACATTAAACAAAGGCAAAGTAAATATTATTAATGTTTGTTAGCCTATGAAATAATGTAGCTTGTCTTTCCATTTGTTTATAGTTTCGGTTGTGCCAAGGTTTATAATTTTCCTTATACAGATTCTGTTCATATTATGTAAGGTGTATGGCCAAATATTTTAGATTCTGCACATGTTATGTTAAGTTTAGGACAAGATATTTTATTTTTCTTTACACTCTATACATCAGGTATCATTTTCTTATATTCTAGCACATTTATGTATATATGTGTGTATACATTTACACATATAATTAATTTGCGAACTGTTTCCACATACGTTTTATATGTTCCTATCTAATAAGTTATTTGCTTTTGTGAAATAATCTTTCAATAGATTCCATTAAGGTTTCCAGATACACTAACATCCTATGTGACAATAGAGATAGATCTCTCACCTATCTTTCTAGTTCTTATACATATAGTTTGTTAGTCTTGTCTAATTACTTTATCTAGTACACCCCATACTTGCAAAAAAGTGACAGAATTAATGGCGCCCTAAAGTTTTTTTCTGATTTCATCAGATTAAGTATGATGTAGGTATTCACTTATACATTGTGTATATTTGTATCTATGTATCTCTCTATCATCTATCTACTTATTCACTATCATGCTAAGGAATATATCTTATTTTTAGATGTTTCATTATAAATACTTGTTTTTATCATAATTTTTTGGCATCTGAGAAGATACTCCAGAATGTTTTATTATTAAATGTACTATGTGCTCATGTGTAACAAACTGTATGAATTGTTTCCATCTATTAAAACTTCCTTGAAGTCTTGTTGCAATCTTTTTATAATAGAGTTAGAAATTTCTCCAGAATTGCTATAAATTTACTCAAGAATCCAGACTATTACATACACTGCTGTGCTTCTACCACTCAGAATACTGCAGGGCACATAATAGGTTCTCATTAAGTGTTAGTCAAATAACTGACTATCATAAAACAGTTTCCTTTGTTTTATTTTGATGCATAATACCTGTCAGGTCTCTAATAATAGCTATAGTTTGTTGAAAACAACTTAGTTTAGATTAACCTACGTAATTTAAAATAAAATAAACCTTTTTAGTTTAAAATAAAAATACTTAGGCAATACATATATTTAAATAATGATTTGATTCAGAAAAAACTGTCAAAAACTTTTCTTCATATACTAATGTTGTCAATGTTTTCTTTCCACTTTTTACCTACTGATAATATTGCAGTCTGGAACGCAGACGTGTCTCTCCCTTCTTTCCTATATATTCTCCATTTCTTTCTCTCCTTTATTCATTAATTCTCTCTTTCCGTAAAGATGCCTATAGATTTTAAATTTTAAACTTTCTTCTTCTTTACAAGCTTGCTTGTTTTTTTGTGTGTAAGAATAAATATTGAATTTTATCAAATGTTTTCAAGCATCTGCTGGGAAGCCTATATTCTTTGTTTTTCTTTTGCTACATTAATAATATTTATTTTATTACAAACTTTTCAGGTATTAAATATTCCTTATTTAGTGTTGGTGGAGTTCTGGGGCAGGCACAGGCCCTGGATTATGGTGATATTTTTATATCTTATAGAATTATAGTGTTTAGCATTTTTTCAAGATTTTAATATCAACATTAATAAAGTTAACCTACTCCTTTTTTAACCCTTATTTTCTGTGTTGTTCTAATGATGAGACTATATTACAATGTATTTGTTTTAGAATAATTTGAGTGAATTCAATAACAAAATTCAAATTGGTGAAATTTTTAACATTATTTTTGTTTGCTTCTTTTGTGACTATTTGTGTATTTAGTTTTCACTATGTGGACATATGTATTATTTTACTACACGGGGTACTATAAAAAGATCAATACTGTAGAACAAGTTTTCAGATTGAAATTGAGTTTGAGCTACTTTATTTAGAACACAGAGAAAGGAACTGTCAGAAAAGGAGCTATTTGATTTAAGATTTGTATTTAAAAAGATGGAATGATTGAGAAACCGAAATTAACCCAGTGTAACTATGGTTCTAAAAGAGAACAAATGTAGAAAACAATACATCCGGGCCAGATTGTGGATGGTCTTATATGCTACAGTGAGTTTAGAAATGAATTCTTTCTCCCTTGGACTAAAATTAATCTCTTTCCATATCTGAAATCTCAACTGGAATTTGAACTTCGTTTTCTTTAGTACAAGAAACATCATAATCCTCTACCTATATAGCGAACATAACATTTCCAGATCAGTGTGAATTACCATTTTGGACATTACAATATCTCCTGTGGCATTCTACTTTCAGGTAAGTATTGAATAAATTAAGCACTATATTTGGAAATTCCCATAAGGTGATTGCTATTTAATTATCCAGCTTCATCTGCATATTTTAACCTTGTGTGATTTGCTAGTACCCGATTCCTTTACCCCAACATACTTTGCACTTCCTTTGATCTACTCTGTCTGAGAAGTAAAGGCTGTGCTTCCTTGGCGAATTCTTTCCAAATGTTCAATCCTTTAGATGATTTTATAACATTGAAAACAGTTAATGGATATCTTAGTCTGGGCTAAGTTTATCTACCTAAGTTTGGGCCACTATAAAAAAAAGCACCTTAGACTGGGAAAATTATAAATGACAGAAACTTAACACAGTTCTGGAGACTGAGAAGACCAGGATCAAGTTATCAGCAAATTCAGTGTCTAGCAAAGGCTCATTTTCTTGTTCATAGATGGCACCTTTTGCTATATCCTTACACGGCACAGGAGTAGAATGTGTGTCCTCATATGGCAGAACTGGGGAACAACTCTCTTACATCTTTTTTATAAGGTCACTAATCTCATTAAATTCCATTGTTCCTGTTGTGTCAATAACAGGTGAGTGAACTTTGATACCTCTGGAAACAAATATACCAAAGTAGGGAAACTTGACTTGTGCTGATATGTCTACTACTCTGACACAATATATCAAAAACAAAACTATATACTTAACATTCCAATACACACCATCTATCTATCTATCTATCTGTCTGTCTGTCTGTCTGTCTGTCTTTCTAATCATCATCTTGTTATACAAATAAAAGGATTTCTCTTCGTTTTGACAAAATTTACCAACAGATTTGGTGCGCCAAGGGTAGTTCAGAAAGATGGAACCATGACACAGTCCTCAATCCACAGCCCTCCCAGGCCACTTCTTGTCCATTTTCAGGACTTATTGTTCAGTGAATGTGTCATGCCTGCTGACATGCTTATGCTTTCTTCTTGGTGTTTTCATCCTGGCATGTGTTATCACTTGACAAACTCTTGCCAGTCATCAAAATTAGTTCAAATGCAACCATGTGAACCTTTCTTGTGTCACATACAGATATTGTCATTCCCTCCTCTATTTTCCATTTACATAGTATTATTTAAATGTTTATATTTTTACCTCTCCTATATGAATGTGACACTCTCTCAAGGATTGGAATGACAAGATTCATTTTTATTTTTCTTAATTAGAAATGATGACAGAATGATACACATACAGATGTAAATGAGCAATATAATACTATGGAGTTAAAAAAAGACTTATACCTTAGGTTCCACATATGTAGCACAATATTGTATTACTATATCCATGGCGCACTTTGCTCTGTTGTTCTCCTAATTCTGTAGTTCTTAAACTTTTATACGTATTAGAATTACTTGCACACTTTTTAAAACATGGATATTTCTGGCCTCTACCTTGAGAAATTCATGTGTACATTTTAAACAGACAACGTGTCTTATTGTGATGCAGATAATCCACAGTTAACACTTCAAAAAACAATCTGTGTCCTACAGGAAACATTTTAATATATTCAGAACTTCACTGAAGCATAAAGAAAACAGGCTATGCATGTTAAACCAAGATAAGGTCAGATTAATTGAGACTACATTTTTTAATAAAGTTTTTGTGGCAATGCCCTTCTACCTCTAGGTGTCATTGTTAATAAAAATCTCATTCATTTTGTCATATGTAACATTTGATGGTTTTCTTCTCTTCATATACAGACTTCAAATTCTTGAAAGTGGATAATTAATTCTATACTTCTGGATAGAGCAGACAGAAATCTTTTCACATACAAACATACTTTCTTGTAGTCTTTTATTTTTCCAGTAAGCTTTAAATTCCTTTGTTCCTGTTTGTGTCAATAAAAGGCGAGTGAATTGTGATACCTCTGAAGCCAAATATGCCAAAGTAGGGAACTGTGACTTGTGCTGATGCATCTACCTCTCTGACACATCAAGTTGAAAGCCTTTCTGCCTATCGATCTACACATTTAGACGGGTTTGACAAGCATGCTATTTTAGCAAGAAACAATACAAAGGGGAGAAAAAATATATCCTTCATTGTATTTAAGCCTCAGGCTGCTCGGGGCTTCACCCTGGGGGAATTGGATTCTTCTTCATAGGATGCAATTGTTGTCTGGGCTGAAATTTCCAATAGGCCTGGAATTACTTTCAATGACATTGAGTTAGACATGACCTCAAGGTAGAATTTTATATTAAGTGGATAACTGATGGTTGTTATTACAGGAAAAAGACACACAAGCTCTAGAAATAGCAAATAAAATGAGTTGAATAAAGAAATTTGACTGTTATCTGGCATTCAGAATAAGAGGGTATTCTATATGCAAGGACCTTCAATTTGGTTCTCTTTGCAGTTAGCATTTGTTTAGGAATTTATTTGTTAAATACTTGGTCCTTCGTTTTGATTAGCATACTTTTGAATTTTTCTTATAACACTGCTTTCAAAACTGATTGCAAAACTAAAGTTTTATATGGTCCAGGCAGATAATACAGCTTTCTCTTTATCCAAGCTTTGATTATACATCAATTCATTTATTTACAAATACTTACTACTCCACAGACATTTTATAGAATCAGAAGTATGTAGAGTATACCTACTTGATTTTTGTTATTAATATGCCCTATAAAATATTAAATTAAATTTAAACATTTTTTAGGAGTCATGGTTAACTTTCTGCATTGTCTTATGTAGTAAGAGAAGTTTGGGGAAAAATAATTATAAAATGTCTGAATAATTGATAAAAGATAATGAGTTTTAACTTTGTAGTTGTGAATGTCTAATTAAATAAAAATTTGGATATTTTAATTTCACAATATTCTCTATATCTGATATCTTCAGTCATTAAAGAAAATGTCTTACTATTTATGTCGAAAACACCATTTCAAAAAATTGAATAATTCCAAGTTTTGTTTAATTAACAATTCATTAAAAGCAATATACAGTAAGTTCTCACTTAACATCACCTATAGGTTCATGAAAACAGGGACTTTAAACAAAATGACATATAATGAAGCCAATTTTACCACAGACTGGTTGATATAAATAAGAGTTAATTTGCTATGACATATTTACTGTCATAAAAAAATCAATGAACTTCTAAACAAAGGCTGAAAGCATTTCTAGTATTAAACATTAAAATAAATGTGAGTTATGCATTCATTTAAGAAAAATTAGTAAAAAACCTCATCTCTACAATAAATCAAAAAAATTAGCTGGGCGTGGTAGCACATGCCTGTAGTTTCAGCTACTTGGAAGGCTGAGGCGGAAGGATCGCCGGAGCCCACCAGGTTGAGGCTGCGGTGGCCGGGAGTGGCCACTGCACTCCAGTCTGGGTGACAGAGTGACACTCCAACTCAAAAAAAAAACAGCAAAAAACAAATAAGAAGATTATTTACTTAATTTTTGGTGGATCAATGAGTGATGATGGTTGTAGTAGCAGTAATGAAAATCAAAGAGTGTTTGCAAAGCTGCAATGGTGAGGAGCACCTTCTCTTGCCACACAATTAAAAGTCAAATAACAAACATGGCAGCTTGCTGAGTGCTCCCATCTGCATTGTTCACAATCGTGCATTTGTTTGATTATTGTAGACCGTACAAATTTTCATTTTACAATAATTTGCATTCATTAATTTATTTTTCAACCCACTTTCCCATTTAAGAAAGATTAATAATAAAAAACAAGATTGCTATTTCCCCACCTAATTTAGTTCAGGGTCACAGATGGCTGGAGCTTTTTCCAGCAGTGGTAGGAATCCACCCTGAACTGGACATAATTCTCTCTCAGGGCACACACACACACACACACACACACACACACACACACTCACTCCTGCTGAGGCAGTGTAGAATGTGCCAGTAGGTATTATACTCTACCTACTTGCACTTGTACATTTTGGAATATAGGGGAAACTGGAGTACTCAGAGAAAACCCAAACAGGCATGGGGAGAACATGCAAACTTCACATAGACAATGGCCTTGGCCAGGAACTGATATTTTTTCTCATCAACTGTATCACAAAACAACATGGAACAAAACAATATTATGGTTCCTAAAGTGATAAATATTTCAGAAATATTTCTGCTTTGAAGTTTTATAGAATTAACCCATTTTTCCCATTTCATATTTAGAATCCAAATTCAAATTAATGAACTTTATTTTATTTTATTTTTTATTGTAGAGACAAGGTCTTGCCATGTTGCTCAGGCTGATCTAGAACTCCTGGGCTCAGGTAATCCTTTTGCCTTGGCCTCCCAAAGTGCTGGGATTACAGGTGTGAGCCATCATGTCCAGCCTAATGAGGAATATTGTAAAAACAAAAACACTGCTAAATTCATTTAAAGAGATAAATGGTTAATGCATTTTAACATGCTTTGATTCTTTACACATTTCTTCAGGATATGAATCAGTAATTTAGTTATCTTAAGTGTACTGTCATTTTTATACTTTTGGAGAAAAACAGCACATTTCATTATCATGAATCAATTATTCTTAAACAGTCACATGCATAATGTGTTTTAAATTGAACTGTGTTTACATATATTAAACATCTCAAGCATAATTGACACAATTGTACTAAACAAAGAGGACTCAGTTATATTTCTGGCTTCTCATGATTAATTACCGTTTGTTTTGATTTACACAGGATTGGATAATTGAAAGAACCCATAAATATTAACAATATATGTTTGAATAAACATATAATAGATGTAAAAGATAAGACATAAGAGGAGAAAAAGTGCAAACACTTGAAGACCTACAAAGACTTGCAGGCACAGGCATCATTGTCCTTTATTAGTCATACTATACACACTTCAATTTTGGATTATGAAGCATCAATATATTTGTTTCAAGCAGCTCAGGCTTGAGTTTGCTGAGGAGTATTTTATATCCCCCATTGGTCAAGAAGATAAGCTGGGCTCTGTGACTGATTGAACCAGGTGCAAATCATCAATCTAAACTCTAGGGGAGCTTCAAACTTTAAACAGAATTTTAAGTCACTAGCTAGCACATCTCATCCTTATCTTGCTCAGAGGTCAGTGTCAGCCCTCCAGGCATGCTCAGAGATAAGTGTACCTTTGTCCCAGTTCCACCTTTAAGATAACTCTATTTTTACACACTACTTAAGACTGGCTGGCCATTTAAGACCTCAATAGCTGAGTATCCTTGGTATTTTTAATATCTTAATGAAAACTGAGTCAAGTTTTTCAACCTACAGTTAAGAGAATAAGCTTGTGTTAGCACCTAGCAATTTTTGCTTCTGTTCTGTGACTTCCTCAGCTAAGTAAAATGACCTTCCCTTTCTAGTTAGATATAATCAGAAGTGTTCTTCCTTGTTCTCTAAGCTGAGTTCTTTGAAATCTACCTATACAAAGTCAGGAAAAGGACAAAAAAACTTTCAAAAAGCAACCATTCCAACTTTATTCCTATCCACATTCATTTGTTATTAACACAAATAGAGTCTCTCCTTCTCCTTCCGTCTCACATGCCATATCCATTTCTTGTCTCTAAAATGCCTAGAGGCTGAGTAAAGTAAGTGCTGCATATATTTTTAAATAATATGAAATGAAAACTTGGGCAAAAAATAAATTGTTCTCCTCAAAATATGTTGCTTTCCTTTTAATCTTTTTGATAGTATTCAAAGTATTTTGTTCCTAGTCTTGCTCGGTTAGTAAGCATTACAATAGTTTTCTCTGTAGACATTTTTTCCTCCAACTGTCAAAATACATATATATCAGATTTCAGTTGGGCAATTGCTAACATTTAAGTCTAAGTCCCTATTGACTTTAAATTAAGCTGCCCAAAACAAACATAAATTTATATGCTAGAGAATATATGTATAAGTGATGAGGGAAAGATGCTTCTTTCCTCATTCCGTAACACCATCTACCCCTTTTCCCATGTTTATTTGCTCAAGATACGAGGTGTGAAAGTTTAGGAAACTAAAGTGATTTGTTGTAACCACCATCACAGTAAATATTATCTTCATTATTGAAAGATCAACATATTAGCATGTGTCATTATTAGGGTAATACTACCATAAATATGATCATGGTAGATAATGATAATAAGTTAAATGTTAATTTGATAATCTTGTATGTTTGACTGAAATCTTTCAAAATTAAAACATCTGAAAATAAAACATGAATGTTATTTTAAATAATGTTAGGTTGGTTTGAATTTATAGTCACAGAAGTGATTTAAGACAACAAATTGAGACATTTAATCTTACAGAGGTTTGTGTATAAAACTGAATACAAACTTATACAAATTTTATACAAAATATATACATTCTATGTAAAAAATTATATAAATATAACCATAGGTTTTATCTTATTTTTGGATTCTGGTGTCTGCCTTTTTTTGAATCATATTTATGTCATTCAGAAAATATGATTGACAACACAACAGCATACATATATACATGTCATGTGCCACATAAGTGCATTTTAGTCAACGATGGACTTCATACAAGATGGTGGTCTCATAAGATTATGATGGAACTGAAAATTTTCTGATGCCTAGTGTTGTCATAAAACAATGCATACATTTGTGGTGATGTTGGTGTAAACAAACTTACTGCACTGCCAGTGGTATAAAAGCATGGCACATACAATTATGTATAATACACAATACTTGATAATGATAGCAAATGACTGCATCATTTGTTTATATACTTACTATACTATACTTCTTATCAGAATTTTAGAGTGTATTCTACTTATTAAAACAACAACAAGCCAGGCTCGGTGGCTCAGCCTGTAATTCTGCACCTTGGGAGGCTGAGGTGAGTGGATTGCCTGAGCCCGTGGGTTCGAGACCCGCCCGGGCAGCGAGACTTCATCTCTACAATAAATCAAAAAATCAGCCGGGCGTGGTAGCGCGCACCTGTAAATTCCGGCTACTCAGAAGGCTGAGGCGGAAGGATCGCCGGAGCCCAGCAGGTCGAGGCTGCGGTGGCTGGGAGCAGCCACTGCACTCCAGTCTGGGCGACAGAGTGAGACTCTAACTCAAACAAACAAACAAACAAAAAAAAAAAACAACAACAACCAACAGTTAACTGTGAAACAGCCTCAGTTAGGTCCCTCAGAAGATATTCCAGAAGAAGTCATTGTTATCATTGTTTACAACTTTGTGTGTGTTATTGCATCTGAAGACCTTCCAGTGGGAAAAGATGTAAATGTGGAAGACAGTGATTTTAATGATCCAGACTCTGTGTAGCCCTTAGTAAATATGTGTACTTGTATATTCAACTTTAACCAAAAAAGTTTACAAAGTTTAAAAAATTTAAAAAGTCTATAGAATAAAGACATAAATAAAAATATTTTTGTACAACTATGCCATGTGGGTTTTTAGTTCTCTTGTTATACAATAGTGAAAAATGTAAAAAAATATCAAAAGTCGATAAAGTAAAAATACAGTAGATTTTCTTCTTTGAAAAACTTGCCCATGGCAGGTCTTCCTGCCATGAAGCTTCCTTTTTCTCTTCTTTCTCTAATAAACTTTGTTTGAAAACTTAAAAAAAAAAAAACAAAGTAAAAACACTTCAGTATGCTAAGGTAAATTTATTATTAAAGAAATAAATACTTTTAAAATACATTTACTCTAGCCTGTTGGCAATATTTATAAGATCTACAGAAAAGTACTGTATTACCCCAGGCCTTCACATTCACTCACCACTCACTCACTGACTCAGTCAACTTGCAACTTCCAGTCTTACAAGCTCCATTCATACTAAGTGCCCTAGGCAAGTGTACCATTTTCTACATTACGCCATGTTTTTACTGTACCTTTTCTATGTTTCCATAGTTAGATACACAAATATTTACTATTGTGTGACAGTGGCCTAAAGTATTCAGTACAGTAGCATGTGGTTCAGGTTTATCGTCTAGAAACAATAGGCTACATTATGTAGCCTAGGTGTGTAGTAGGCTATACCATCCAAATGTGTGTAGGATGTTTGCACACGGTAAATCATTTAAAGATACATTTCTCAGAATGCATCTTCACTGTTAAATAACACAACTATACATATGAGAGGCCACATCCAAAAACCCATAATTATTTTCTGGAGGAGGGGTCCCTTGCAGTACAGTCTTCGCCCGATAAGTAAGTGTTGTAGGAACCCATCTACATCAGTGTATCAACTAGTATTGTGAGAGGCTGCATTTGGCTTCAGTGAATTTTTATTTGGGGATTGATCCTATCAACGCGTTTGCCCATTTCATGATGGGTGATTTACCAGCACACCTGCCTACCTTGCACTCGGTGCTCAGCAGTTTTTGACCCAAAATGGCATGACCCCCATGCCCTATCCCTCTTATTCAACCAATCTTGCCCCCAGCAACTTTTTTCTTGTTTCCCCAGATGAAGAATGTCCTCAAAGGGAAATGTTTTGCTGATGGGGAATAGGTGAGACAGAAAATGGCAGAAGCACCGAAAGGCATCAAAATCGATGAGTTCAAAAACTGTTTTGCGCAGTGAAAAAACTATCTTCATAGGTGTATTGCCTCAAACAGAGAATACTTTGAAGATGACTGATGTTTAAACACGTAAGAATAAATACACAAGTTTTATAAATAAATTCAGTTTTGGGGGTTCCCCATCGTATAATGAAAGATATACGTATATTTGTGAATAAATGTATGATTTTGTTAGAATTTCTTGATTAGATTTGATGTACTTTTACATGGTCTTTTAATAATATTGCCAAAGGATATCAAGGATATTGAAACAGCTAAAATATAAGCAATCAAAACTTTAAAAAGTAACAAGTGTAAAATAATGCAGCATTTGTAATAAGCAATCCAGATGATTAGATATATGATTGTCAGTATTATCCTAATAGTAATGAATACCTGTGTGTCAAAGTTTCAATATTAAAGATTAATTTACTGTAATACTAGTAACAATAAATCATTTCAGTTTACCTAAACTGTCCTACCCTGTGCTATGCCCTGAACAAATAAACATGGGGAAAAAGGTAAATAGTATTGCAGGTGGAAGAAAGAAGCATCTCTAAAGCCCAGGTTTTCACTGTAGAAATGAAGTTTTGCTAAAATATGTGGAATAAACTTGAATATTTATAATATTATATAAATATTTAAGATGATCTAAAGAAGAAAGTATAAGACAAATTGTACAATATCTTGCAGATCATAAGGGTTTGAAAAATATTTCAAGTGTGATGAGGAGACCACTTATCAAGGAATAGCAAAATTAAAATTATTCTTTTGGGCTCTGGCTGTAAATAGAAAGTAAGCACAGATACAGGAGTACAGAAAGGAGGCTATCACAATAGTCTAGGCAACATGCAATGTGACTTGAAGTAGTTTAGTTGCATTGGGAAATACTGGATTCATTTGTATTTAGAAGGTAGAGATGAGTGGATGTCATAATTTTCAGTAGAAAATGAGACCGGATATGGTGGCTTATATTTATAATTCCAGCACTTTGGGTGTCTGAGGATTGCCTGAGTTCGAGACCAATGTGGGCAACCTGACAAGACCTCATCTCTACAATAAACCAAAAAATTAGCCAGGTGTGGTAGTTCACTCCTGTAGTCCCAGTTACTTGGAAGGAGGCGGAAGGATCACTTGAGCCCAGCAAGTTCAGGCTGAGGTGGCCTTGAGCGTGCCACTGCACTCCAACCTGGGCGACAAGAGTGAGACTCCAACACACACACACAAATAAAACGAGGAGGAAATGAGAAAAGAAACAATGGAGAATGAAAAGAATTAAACCAATATAATTGTTATTGAAAAGAAAAATTTTCTACTACTCAGTATCTATTCTAACTTTTAGAACAATAACAAGGCTTTACAAATTTCCTAAACATTACTGTGACATCTGTATTGGGACCTCTTTAAAATATGTTATCAGAGTGCACTTTCAAATAACCCTTTTGAAGTTTACTATCTTACAGTTTTACTGTCCACCTTCCTTCTCCTGCTGAGTTTCATGAAATTTCATCTTCATCATCTGAATGGTCTGAAACTGATCCTTTTCTGATCTCAAGACAAGTTTTTGATTGTCCCAAATTTTGATGTGCTAAGAAATCAAAGCGGGTCAGTTACTGGTCTGGCTTATTTAAAGCATTTTTTCCTTTTCCTTCTTACATACTGGCATTCATAAGAATTACAAAGTCTTGTAATAAATTTTTTTTCTACAATACAGTTTGGGAAATCAAGTGAGTTTAGCATGAGTGGAAACTCACAATCAAGGAAATGTACAAAGAAGTTAAATAAAATGAGGACTAAACAGGTCCATTATGTTATCAATATAATAATGATCTTAAGACGAACAAGTTAATGTAATTATGATGGTGGAAAAGATAATAGAAGGGGTGGTGAGAAGGCAGTCATGGCATATGTAGGTGAGACTTATTTATTTATTTAAAACACATTTAAAATAAAACTGAATATATTTAAAGTTGACACAATATGATTTTATAAACCTACACAAAATGAAATTACTACAGTCAAACTTATCAACATATTAATCTCCTCACATTGTCACCAAGTTTTTTGTTTGTTGCTTTTGTACTTAGAATACCTGAAATCTACTCTCTTAGTAAATTTCCATTAAACAATACAATATTAACTATGGTCATTATGATGTATTGTAGATAAGCCTTTTCCATTTTGCCTAGAAAAAAGATTTTAAAAAACAAAGCATTAGATAAGGTAAGATGAAAGAACAAGAGGGAATATTATTTAGAACAGATTTTAGGGGGTTGTGTTATAAACAGTCCAACAGTATGGTTTGGTCAGATAAGTCTGTTAAAATTCAGGAAAACAAGGTTCACATTATCAGAAAGCTATGAATTCTTTCTTGGCAGAAGTTCACTTCTGTATCTCTTTTCTCAAGATCACTAATTACCTAGTGAATCTGAGCCAAACTTTTTTCCTTGAAATATGGTCTTATTTGTTGTGATCATTAAAGTTGGAATATGATCACCACTATTTGTAAATTTTCTTATCAAAAAATCAATACAAGATTTCCTATCAGAAAGCAATGTAATTATAAAATCTATTTATTTACTGACTTTAACAATGTTTTAAATCATTCATACATTGTATATTCTTATTATTCTATATAAATGAAAAGTAACTTGGAATTTTTTAGTATTATTTGGAGAATATTGAATACATTTGGACTTAAAACTTGTGTTTTTTTCTAAAACATACTCTCTGGAATTGTCAAATTGATTTATGATCTTCAATATAACAAAAAAATAACTATAAAATTAACTTAAGATGCATGGTATTAATTTTGACCACACTTATTTTCAGGAATGTAACTTTTAATGTTGATAGAGTAAATTAAGTGAAACTTCTTCAAAGAAGACTTTAATATACCATGAGTTTTACTACATAAGAATTTAATTAACAACCACATAATAAATTTGTGGTATTAATTATATTTTTATCCACTGATGGTATAATTATATGAAAACTTACTTCATTTTATATTAAAAGTAGTTTTTTATTTACAGAAAATTTATAGTCAATTCATTTTTAATATTAATAACTTTTATATTATCATTAATAGCAAGAGTTAAAATAAAAAGTAAGTATATTTAAAAGAAATAAAATTAGATCTATTGTTTATATCACATACAAAAATTAACCTATTAATTACGTTTTTAAATGTAAACATGAGCCGGGCTCGGTGGCTCAGCCTGTAATCCTGCGCCTTTGGGAGGCTGAGGTGAGTGGACTGCCTGAAACCGCAGGTTCGAGACCCGTCTGGGCAGGCGAGACCTCATCTCTACAGTAAATCAAAAAAATGAGCCAGGCGTGGTAGCGCGCGCCTGTAGTTCCAGTTACTTGGAAGGTTGAGGCGGAAGGATCGCCAGAGCCCAGCAGGTCGAGGCTGTGGTGACCAGGGAGCGGCCACTGCACTCCAGTCTGGGCAACGGAGTGAGACTCCAACTCAAAAAAAAAAAAAAATGTAAGCATGATACCAAGAAGCTAACATGGATGAATTTATAAAATGAAGATAGAAAAATATTTTGATATGTTTTTGTTTCTTATTTATTTGACAAAATTATAGCATTTATTGTGTACAGCCCGATGTTTTGAAATATGTATGTATTTTTAAATGGTTAAATTGAGTTTATTAACGTATACGTTACTTCATATACTCATTTTTGTATGTGGGGTGCGGACGCATTCCCTCTGTTAGTAATTTAAATAATACCTTTTAAAAAAATTGTAGCCACTATGTTTTACAACAGATCTCTTGAACTTGTTTCTCCAACTGAAATTTTGTATCCTTTGGCCAATCTCTTTCCACCTTTGCCATTTGCCTTACCAGCTCTGGTTAAATATCACTCTACTCTCTACTTCTACAAGATCAACTGTTTTAGCTCTCACATATGAATGGGATCATTCAGTGTTTGTCTTTCTGTGCTTGACTTATTTTATTTAACATAATGTTCTCCAGGTTCTTCCATGTTGTCACACATGTCAGGATTTCTTTCTTTTTTAATGCAGAATAGTATTCCATTGTGTGTATACACCAAATTTTCATTATTAATTCATCTGAAATGTAAATTCAAGGGAAATAAAATAGAAAAGATTAAATATAATTGATGGAATTGAATTGATAGAAATAAAATAAAACTTTTAAGTGACAAAAATAACCATAAAATAGAAATTAACTGAAAATCTAGGATAAAATATATGCAATATATGAAGGGTGAATATCAGTATTATTTAAAAATTTTTATACTTGAAGAGTCAAAAAGTGGGATCAAAATGGGCACATGTGAACAAACAATTTGCAAACCATTGACACAATTTTAAAAACAAGAAACATTTAAAAACTCATTCAGACAATGAACAATGTAGACAACATTGAGATGTGTTTTCTCACCAATCAAAATGGCAAGAAGTAAAAAGAAATGTTTTGTTGTACCAGAAAGTCAATGCTTCATAACTTCTGCATATTCTTTGTCTTCTTTATTGCCAATACATTTTATGTATGTATGTATTTATTTATTTAAAAATTTGATTACCCTAATAGGTCTTAATTTTGGCTGAATTAAGTTTTTTTCCTGGGTACATTGGCTCATGACTATAACCCCAGCACTTCTTTTTTAGTCAGGGTCTCTCTCCGTCACCCAGGCTAGAATGCAGCTGCACAATCTTGACTCACTGTAGCTTTTAACTTCTGGAGACTCAGCCCATCCTTCTGACAGACTCTCAAGTAGCTAGGATTATAGGCATGTGCCACTGAGAGAGGAGATAGAAGCTGGTTAGGCTGACAGAGAAAAAGGGTCTAAGACTTAACACCTGTGGGAATGTCCCCTGCACAACCCCCATTATAATTGTTGGCTGGAAATGTGGATAGTGTGGTTAAGAACATCCTTTCAACCCAGGACATATGCTAAAAGGGATTTTTTTTGCTGCTTAAAAGTTGGCACAGTAGCTTAACTAGATGTCCTAGCTTGACCTTGGCTTATTATAATATCATTAACACAGCATTTGCACTGTGGTTTTACACCCCCCACCCCCCGGCCCCGTGGGTTTTTCTGTGGTACTTATGGGTAATATTCAAGCTGGAGTAACTTTTTTCAAAGACCCACACGTGTAAAGGGTAGATGAGATGTAAATGAGAGAAACACCCTCAGAAAAGATAAAAACCACAAAAAAAACCCTCCTAACAGCAGATAACCCACTGGGGGTGGGGCCCTCTGGTTTTCTAGAGAGCTTTGTTGTTTAATAAACTTCTTTTGCTCATCCTTTTGGTGTCTGCCTTCCTTAATCTTCTTGGTCGAGGGACAAGAACCCAAGGTTGCTGGTTTAAGCTGACAGTGGAGTTCAAAACTCCTGCAACACCAACACACATGGCTAATGCTTTGATTTTTTTTTTTTTTGTAGATACAAGTCTCACTGTGTTGCCCAAGCTGGTCTCAGACACCTGGGCTCCAGCAATCCTTCCACCTCGACCTCCCAAAGTGCTGGGATTACACTATACAGTTATATAGTATATAACCATACTTTAAAGAAAAGATATAATCATCCAGGCAAACTGGGGAATTAACTCAAGTATCTGCACCCAGGGAAAAAACTTAATTCAGTCAAAATTAAGACCTAATTGTGGAAACCAAATCATCTTGGGTAACTGATAATATTGGATCCATGTACTTCCTACATTTAAGGGATTATCTTATCTTTATAACTTTTTAAAATTAAAAGTATCATCAAATACTTTTGAATACATCAGTAATAGATTTTAAAAAGAAAAAAGACAACATGTTCTGTTTGTTAGCAAAGAAATTACCTCTCATACATTGCTGATGGGAATGCAAACTTGTACAACTACATGAAAGGTAAATTGACAATATCTAACACACACATACACATTTACCTTTAGATAAGGCATCCCCCCTTTAGTATCTTACCCAGAAAATAAGTATGCAACAATATGAAAAGTATATTAGCACATCCATACTTGTGACATTATTTAAAATTAGAAAATGTAGTAAATGACTGGAAAAAACCAAACATATGAAAGTTGCAAAATATATTATGGTATTAAAATATTAAAATGGTATACTGTGAGCCATAATGCAAAATAACTTTGAATTAAAATGGAATAATTTTCAAAATATATTAGGTGGTGCAAAAAGCAAAATACAAGACAACATTTATATTTTACTAGTTTTTATGTATGAAATAGGGGGAAAAATAAGTATATACATATTTTCTTATTTTTGTATAACAAAACACACACACATATGCACTTATGAAGAGTAAAACTGGAACTGATGAGATTGATCACCTGCAGTGGGAGGTTGAAATGTGTGGAGGGAATGAATGAGGAGTAAACAAATGGGGTAGAGAGTGTAAGGGGATAATATTTCTCTGTGTATAGCATTACTATTACTTTACCTTTTATATTATATTTCACATAATAAGAAATCAATAAATAGTATTATCAAACATGGTAGAAAGTGGAATACAGAGACAAACATACCTAATTATACTTTAAAGAAAAGATATAACCAACCAGACAAATTGGGGAATTAACTCAAGTATCTGTTGAACCCAGTAATATAATTTCAAGTTAAAGGCAAAATAGAACTGTACACAAATATCAAATCATAGTTAGCAATTTATTCTTATCAAAGATATTGACTAGCAGTTGTATAACTTTGTGTATTGTAGCACTAATAAATAAGTTAATATATTAATACCATTAATAACCAAGTTCATTACTGTTGGATAATGACATTATCCAACAGCAAATCTGGAAAGAGGAAAGTCTAGGAACATCCCTCTGCTGTTGGATTGGAAATGGAGTTGTCTGAGAAGTCACTGGGACAAAGCTACCACCTGTGGGATTATGATTAAATGCCTCTAAGTTAGAATCCCACCCAGGAGAAAAAATACAGGGTACTACTCCTGCCTGACTGCTTTAAGCTGGGTCATTAGCCTTCTTCCAGCTTTAGACTCAAGCAGAAACATCAGTTCTGCTTGGGTCTTAAGCCTGCTGGCTTTGAGACTGGAACTTACACCATTGGTTCTCCTGTTTTTTAAGTTTTCAAACAAGAACTGGGACTACAATTACATACTGGCTCTCCTGGGTCTACAGCTTGCTAACTACAGATTTTGAAACTTTTCAGCCTCCATAACCATGTGACTCAATTCTGTACAGTAAGTCCCCTACATACAAACCTTCAAGTTGTAAAATTTCAAATATGTACACATGTACATGCATGCAAGTTAGTTCACATGTCTGACATACGTTGTTATGTGTGTGCATACTCTACAAGTGGTTGTGCTTTTGTGTACTTTATTGTATATTACAGTGTAAAGTATAGTAGTACAGTATCTTTATTTCTAGTCCAGAATGTCTGGAATCAAGCATAAAAGCAGTGATGAGGTAGCTGGCAGTGCTAAAAAATGCCAAGCGATAATTATGGAAGAAAAAGTGAAAATAATTGAGAGGGTGGAATCAGGCAAAAAGATGGTAGACATTGCTCATTCTTATAACATGAATTGTTCAACCATCAGCACATTTTTAAAGTACAAGGACAAGATCATGGAGCATGTGAAATTTGTTGTGCTGATGATATCATAAAAAATATCGAAGAAGCATGACAAAGTAATGAAGGAGATGGAAAAACTTTTCAGCGTGTGGATGCAGAATCAGCATTGGCATAGAGTCCCACTCAGCTTAATGCTGATTTAAGAGAAAACTAAAACCTTTATGAAGACCTGCGGAACAACCATAGCAAAGAATCAGAGGTTGCATCTTTTAATGCCTACCATTACTGGTTTAATCAGTTCAAGGCCAGCGCCAACTTTTACAACATAAAAGTAAGTGGTGAGGCAGTGAGTAAAGATGAGGTAACCACCCAGGAATTTCCTGAAATGCTTTGAGAAATTATTGATGAAGTCACGTGGTTAGCCAAGCAGGTTTTTAATGTGGATGAGACAGGACTGTACTGGAAGAGGATAGCAGACTCAAGTTATGTCAGTAAGAAGGAATAGCTGATGTCAGGCTATAAAGCAGCAAGGGACCAGATAACTCTATTGTTTGGTGGCAATGCTTCCAGCAATATGAGGCTGAAGACTCTCTTAGTTTATCATTCAGAAAACTAAAGAGCCCGTAACAACATAGCCAAGGGCTCCCTTCTTGTCATGTGGAAAAGTTAATCCAAAGTCAGTGTTACACAGGCCATTTTCCAGGAATTGTTTTTCCACCACTTGATTCCAGAGGTAGAGAAATATTGCTTGGAGAAGGACATCACATTAAACATTTTTTTTTGCAGCTCAGCAATGCTTTAGGACACCTCCTTATTCATGGACAACTTTCATCCCAATGTCAAAGTAGTTCATCTGCCACCAAATACTACGTCACTTATCCAACCTATGGGCTGGGGGGTTATAGTGACTTTTAAGAAATATTCCTTACATCACATTTTTTGTCAGATAGTAAGGGCAAATGATGAATCAGGAACAAACTTGCAAAAATTCTGGAAGTACTATAACATCTACAAGGCAATATAATATATACAAACACATTGAATTCACTCGGCGTGAAGTTACAGTTGTCACCGTGAATGGGATTTAGAAGCACCTTGGCATGTGTTGGTTCATGAATTTTGTACATTTGAGAAAGTGAATGAAGACTCCAAAGACTTCTTCAGCAAGTTAGTGACCCTCAGTGAGAAACTGGTGCTAGACCTGAGAGAGAATGACTTTGCTGAACTCCTTGCTATGGCATACAAGGCATTTACTAATGAAGACCTGTTGGAATTGGAAGCCCAGAAAAAGGCTGAAGAATAACAAGAGGAAGAAAAAGTAATAGAAGAATTAAAGACATTCACAATGCAGGAAATGGCAAGGGATCTTTATTTGAGGAGTCACTGTTTTTGAGACACAGGATCTGAATGTAGAACTGTACAGGAAGTTTGCAGCAGCAGTTCAGAATGTAATCTAGTGGTACCATGTCATCTCTGATGAGGATGAAAGAACTACCTCCCAGACATCACTGAATTATTTTTTTCAAGAGGGTAAATGGAATTGAATCCAGCAAGGGATAAGGACCTGTGCGATCCTTGTCAGACATGAGTGAAATTGCAGCTTCCTCTTCATTTTCTGTTGCTGATGATTCTTCAGCCATGCCATCTCCCACCTCTTCTGTTCCTCTAGCCAGTAACTCTTCTTGCCTGTTCATTTAATGCCAGTCCCCATATGTCAGCTGTTGTAATGCACTGTACTACTGTACTTTTCAAGGTATTATACTAAAAAATTAAAAATATTGTCTTTATTTTTTGTGTTTGTTTTTATGTATTAGTGTGAAAAGTATTATAAATCTATTACAGTGAAGTACTATATAGGTGATTGTGTTAGTTAGGTGTCTAGGATAACTTTGTTGAATTTGCAAACAAATAGGAACATGCTCTAGGAATGGAAGTCTTTTGTATGTAAGGGACTTACTGTATACCAAATTTTATATGCATATATTATATATATGCATGCACATACACACATATTCTATGGTTCTATTTCTTGGCAGCACTTTGATTAAATAGATTTTCAATTTCCCTAAGCCTTTGAATCCTTTTCTTTAATTTATATAAAAACAGGCTCAACATTTTCAGTTAACTCAGTGACGGTTACATTTTGGTCCATGTCTCAGTCAGCCAGCCAAGTATTAGAGCCCTTTCTAACTCACGAGCTACAATATTAAATTCAGATCTCTGCTTATTGAGTCCATATCAATATAAACACTTGGCTCTAGCTAAGAAGATAGAGTCAGAAAGGATTTTAGATAGATAGCATGTGTGTTTTTATATACATAAGGCTATTTAGATATGAATTTTAGCTCTGTCCACTTATAGAGAGTCTAGAACCAATGATACTCAAGAGCAATGAGAAAATCTAGAGACAAAATCTTAATTTCTAAAATGCAATTCTTCACGAAAAAAATGAGGGTTCCTTGGAGAATTGGCTGGTAGAGTTAAGGCTAGGCCTGGAAATACAGGTTAGACCTGGAAAAACATGCCAGGAGAGAAAGTTAGCATGTACTCAAAGAATGAAGGGATAAGGCCATGTCTAAAGGACACGTTAATGTGTCAGAAGTGAGCTAAAGTAGCCCTTACTGTCCAAATGACACTAACGGATTGTAACTCATAGTATTAAGTAAGAATATATAAATTCACCCAAATATAGATAAACACATACACAAATAAACACAATGAGAGGAAGAGAAAATTCCTTCTTAACAGTAGAATAGCAAATAATAAATACAGAATGAATGATGGAATTAGAAAATCATAATTTTGTATTTACCACAAAAATTGTTCTTTTTTTTAGACAAACATCCTTAGTGGATGATAAAAATCACAGGTATTCATCTAAAGAGAAGTCACATTTTTATATAATTTCATAATGTATCCTCATAAGGTGTTTCATCACTGTATGAGGCAAAAATACTAACTTTACAGAGAAGAAAACTCACAGACATCATCAAAATGGTATGATTGATGTTAACATGGCAAGTAAAGAAGAAATATTTATTAAGGGACTCCTGATATAATACATGTCAAGTACTAGTGTCTTTTTTCTTATGTATTCCTGCCAAATCTACATAAAGTATATCTGATAATGAGGGAATATTTGAAAATGCCCAAATAAATGTTCAGAATCATTCAAAAATGGCAAGGTAATAAAAAAATAAAGAAAAATGTTTCAGACACTAAAGTACATATAACAATTAGATGCAACTTGTGTGATCTCACCTTTCAATATTTTATTCTATGCTCTGTCAATTTTGTGAAATATCTATGAGTTATTCTTTAACGTGACCTTTTGTTTCCATCATCACTTCCTCTGAGACATTGTCACAGTTTTTGTCACAAACACTTTTCTCATTTATGTAAATAAGTTTACCTTCATTTAATTCCTGTAGTACGTACCTAGTGTCTCTTAAATAGCAATTGCATCAATATTCCCATAATTAGCTATTTCTCCTATAAGAACATTTAAATGTCACTTGCAATGTTGTTAGTTTTTAATTCTTGGTTGCACTTTTTATCTTTGTGAGCCAAGAGTTCAGTTTTCGTTTTTATAAAAATGATACATGAATTTATTACCAGGAGACAGAGAAAAGTAGCAAAACTACATGCCTTGCAGTCTGTAAATGAACCTAACAACACATGCAGAATGGCCAGTCACCGACAGTATGTGAAAAAAGAGGTGTAGTTCATAACCGATTATGATGTTCATCTGTGTCTTTCTTTCTTTCTTTTTTTTTTTTTTTTTGAGTTGGAGGCTCACACTGTCGCCCAGACTGGAGTGCAGTGGCCGCTCCCAGCCACCGCAGCCTCCACCTGCTGGGCCACGGGGATCCTTCCGCCTCAGCCTTCCAAGTAGCTGGAACTACAGGCGTGCGCTACTACGTCCGGCTAATTTTTGATTTATTGTAGAGATGAGGTCTCACCAAGTTGCCCAGGCGGGTCTCGAACCCTCGGGCTCAGGCAATTCACTCACCTCAGCCTCCCAAGGCGCGGGATTACAGGCTGAGCCACCGAGCCCGGCTTCTTTTTTTTTTTTTCTTTTTCCTTTTAATGTAGAGAGTTGTGGACTGAAGAACTATCAGAAAAATTTGTACTTTATGCTTTACCCGTAGTAAAATATATCAACTGAACTTTGAACTGCTTGTTGGGGAACTTGCTGTTTAAACCATGAAAACTAAAATTTGAGAATAACGGAATCTTGCAAAATGACTACTACCTGTATTTAAAAGTGCCAAATTTTTGAATTATCCCTCCAATTGACTGCTGCCCCAAAAAGATACCTTTTTTAAATTGTGGAATGTCTCCTTTGTATGAGTTTTGTGGGAAATGGATCCCTGTGTCCTCCTTTAGAAAGTAAAGGCGGCTAGTAGGAAATATTTCACCTGATATGTTGGCAATTGTGTCATATATAAGTGAACCAAGATTGGTCACACAGATTTTTTTTTTGAGTTGGAGTCTCACTCTGTCCATCAGACTGGAGTGCAGTGGCACGCTCCCAAGCCATCGCAGCCTCGACTTGTTGGGCTCCGGTGATACTTACTCCTCAGCCTTACAAGTAGTCAGAACCACAGGTACGCGCTACCGTGCCCAGCTAATTTTTGACTTGTAGAGACAAGGTCTCGCCAAGTTGCCCTGGCGGGTCTTGAACCCGCGGACTCGGGCAATTCACTCACTTTGACCTCCTAAAGTGCTGGGGTTACAGGCTGAGCCACCAAGCCCGAACCACACAGATGTTCTTAAGCAAGATTTGTAAGTAGAGGAAATGACTCAAAGATTCAAACCAATTGGAGATCATGCAAAGTGGTCGTCCTGTTGAAGACTAGTAGCAACAGAGACTGTGTAGGGGCTGTGAAGATTTGAAGGCAGTGACTCTGTTAGCAGGAACCCAGTGGTATTGTTTCAGCAGGACCTCGCAGGCCAGATCCACAATTGACTGTGTTCTCCATTGTCCTTTCTGTTGCACACATCTTTCTAAGGTTGATTCTTCTGTTTTTTCTTTATTCTGTGAGCTTTTTCAGATTCTTCCAATTCTATTTTCTCCTTAACAATTCCAGAATTATTATCAATAACTGCCAGAAGCCTGCTTGTATACAGTCTCCCCTGACTTAGCCTAGTTTTCCTTCTTAATTCCTCATTTGCAATCCAGGCATTATGAACAATCTATATATTGTGCTATTTGCAAACCAGGGCCTTTGTATGCATTGAATCTTTCTATCTAATTTTTTTTCCTTCTTTCTCTCCCTCCTTTTCTATTTTTTAACTTTTCACTTAAATGTTCACTGTTTTTTCTATAAAGAAAATTCAAATAACATAATCATTTCTTAAAACCTGTTCCTGCAAAATGATATTTTCACTTTAAAAATATTTTCTATTTTTATTCTAGTATCCACCTTAAAATGAATCGATGTAAATACTATCAGCATTAATTTATATGCTAAAGAGGCCAAGAATGCTTGGTAAATAGAAAGCATTGTAAATAATGGTAAATGACACTTGTCATTATAATCAAACATTCACACAGTATTAATAACCGATGCTTCACATTGAGGGAGTTTTCTTGTTCTGTAGTAGTACTTTCCCACACCAATTAAAAGACCCATTTCTAAAGGCCCTATTCCCCGTATAGTTTTCCTGATTCCCTTAATTATTTTTTATTCCGTCTTTCCCACTGCCAGTCACTATCTAAACTATCTTTTAACAGTAAATACAAAGGCTTCCGACTCCATGTAACTTCCCCAGAAGTATGGTGTAGGTTAATGTACTTAATACAGTAAGACTTAAAATTCTGAGCAACAAGTTTACATTACTTTCTAGTGGTTTTCATGTTGTGAAAGGACTACTGGCTTAATTCACTGGGAGACATGACCTAAGGGGTAAAACCCTTATCAACAATTCAAGGACTCTAATATGGTTGTTGAGAGAAGATAATGAGTGGTGGAAAAACACCCCTAGCAAAATAAATTAAACCTCCAGGACTGATCCTAGTTTGGGATTTTGCCTAAGGCCAGCTTTGTTGAAATCTGCTCCCTATAAATTAGGAAATAGGTCCCTGTTTTAACCCTTACCTTGGGAACCACTGGCAATGCCAAGGCAAATATTAACAGTTCAGTTAACCTATGGATGCTTTCTTGGGGTTATTTTTATTATTTTTCTGGGAAAAAAAAGACAGTGAAATGCAAAGATAAACCTGAAAGCTGAAGAGCAACTTCTGACTTTGTTTTCATTTTGACCTCTATTTTGCGTTTAGTTTTGTATTATAGGAGTTTGAAGTTAATCTTTAATTCTGAAATATAAAATAATGGTAGATTTTCTTTCAGTTCACAACTCTCTCCTACAGTTTTGTTGAATAGTGTATATTCAATTATACTAACGAAAAAAATGATCGCAATGACAAAATTAATGACAAAGTTCATGACAAATTGTGGAGATGCTTACAGAAAACTCTACTGAAATAGGTGTACTTAAGGTCCTATACTGTTTATAAATATGGAAATGTGTGTCGATTCAAATGATCTTTTCAACTGAAAATATCTCAGTTTTGTCTCTCCCTAATTCTAAACCTAAATTGGAAACATAATATTCTATTTACTTTGCCTTGTAACACGAAATACTCTTATATTTCATTGGGTTACATAATCACAGAAAACGTTACAGTTATACTGACTGGCTAAGCCCTGTAAGTGAGTTTTGAAACTTTCTATTTCCAGTTCACCTAGAAAATCTTGTGAAAACATGACCTCATTTCTCAGAGAACTGCATGTACCCACAGAACATTCTATATTGCAAACATTCCCTTGGGGTGATCCACTCTCCATGGTATCAAGAGGTCTAACAACTATGAATAAAAATATATAATTAATTATTACTAGCCATTCATTCTTTGACAGAATTAAATAATATCTCCTCAAAAATCTATTGTCAATAGGTCCTCCGCTCTATTTTCCTGACTAATATCTAATTTTTAGTTAAATATCTTTATGCTATAGAAAATAAAAGTTGATTGTCTTATGTTACATAAGCAAAAAAATTCACAATTAAGAAATAATTAGAAATTTTATTCAATGATATGTTAGTAACAAATCATAAAATAAATGATTTGCACTAGTGAAGTTATGTATGATGTAATACATCTTTATAATAATATTAACATAGACATGATTTCTCTTACTCCACTCTTTCAAATTAAAATATATAATGTAGAATTCATCTTATAATTAAGCTTCCCTTTTTATTTCTGAAAATAACACCTAGAACACAAATGGTATGATATAGATATATAAACATTTTTACTTTATTCTCTTTCATTAAAATTATTCAGTGTAGTTGATTGTAATTTGTAATTTCTCACATTGCTGTCAAGTCTTATATAAAATATGTGAAACTTCAAATTAGCACAAATCTAATAACTTTTATATTTTCAATAAAATTGGCATGGTTTAATGCTTAGAAAAAGATACTGTACTAAATAGTATTACACACTGGACTAGAAGAGTTTAGTACCAAACTTTTCATGGCATATTATATAATTCATAGATTTCTTAATGTACTATACTAAAATTTCTCAATATTTTCAAATAAGACTCTCATTCTTACTATGTTCCGATGTGTTTGAAAATGTATACTTAATATACATTTGACTGACAAAATAGCAAACAAATATCATTCAACATTACTTAAAATACATGGATTTTTTACATAATACCAGACTTATGAATTAATTAGAAACAATTTCAATTTGAGATGCCATGCCATTTAATAAACATTAAAGAAAACTTAGGAACTTACATTGTTATAGAATTTTAATATTTTTTTCCATTTAAATACAAAACAATTCATATAATATTATGAGTAAAATTCCAAAAAGCAACAGATTTGCATTTTGAAAAGGAGTTATTTGCAACACTTTAATTCTTCAGTTTTTCTGATCACAAATTTCACACAAAATATATTTTATGGCAGATTCGAGCAAGAAGTTCACTTTAATATAAGCAATATAAAACACACTAAATTTCAATTGTAGTAAATCGTTGAAGGTGATTTTTCATACACTTTAAGACAATATCCAATCATAACACAATATTTTTTTAAATTGCAACTATTAAAATGCTAACCAGTTAAGATTTAAATTAATTGTAAAATTTTGGAAAATGCCAAGTTTCTTATATTTATAGATAAGTTGGGGAAATAAATTTATACTCCAAGTAATGAATTATGTATATTAGTGCTAATGAGGATTACTGGTTACTAAATCAGAGTGTGCTAAATTGGAAGGACTAGCTCGTTTATTAAAAACATAAGAAATGCTGGATACTTTCAAATATTACGTTTTAAATAATATAGAAGCTGAAGAAATAAATGAGAACATCCCAGCTGCTGAAACTCAGATCCGATGAGCACAAGTTGAAGCTAAATATCTCATGAGACATCAGAGGCAAGTAAAACATTGATTAGGAAGCTGAGGTTTTAATTACAATATGATGACAGAAGATAATTTCTCTCTTACCAAAAGAGAAAGCTAACTGCACAAAATAGGCCTGAAAATATCTGTCAAATCTGTAAAACAGGGATTATAAATGTTCTCCCATCCTTGAGAATCTGCAAATAATCTTTTTGTTGAATGAAAGTCAGTGGTGAGTAGGGTGGAAGGACTTTTACTCTCCAAAAATTTCAATAAAATACAGAGCTCAATCACAACTTGTATGTTAGGCTCAAAATATCACTAAATGCCTAGTTTGGTAATTCCAACCTAAGACATTAATCTTAAAATTACATCAAGACTAGATATCTCATGTTTAGAATAAGACAAGACATGATAATACAGACAGATCTTCCAATAAAATAGCCCAATTGAAAATGAGTCAAGACAAAACTGCTAAAATTAAAAAAACAAAAAAACCTCAGGAGTTGAATCAGTTGATACAAGTTGGATCTTATTCTTACCAAACACAAGTGACAAAAGAAATTTTAAATAGTTTCTAAAATAAGAATGTTTAACATGTAAACAAGACAAATAAAGTAATAAAAACCTAAGGCAAATATATGTCTGTATGAGAAAAGAATTGGCATATTGTAATACAAAAATTACATTAATTGAATATTTTCATAGACATATTAGCTATTGTGTAAATATATCTAAAAAGATAATTTGTGCTTTAGAAGATAGATCAGAGGGTGAAGAAGTATTTTAAAGATAAAAGTTATGAAAGATAATTTAGTAAAATGGAAGATAAAATGAGATTAAATATCTGGTAGAAATATTTTAAAAATACATTGAGAATGAAGAAAAGCAATTGAAAATTTTAATAGTAAACAATTTTGTGTCATCTGTCTGAAAGAGTTTTTAGTCTAAGGGATTAAAATGCATGATAATAATTATGCCTAATAAAGTCTTCACTCATAAGAGTTAAGATGTAGATTAATCTACTCCCAACAAATCAAATCTTAAAAGCTATTAAATAACAAAATAAAGCAGAACAGATTACTCATTGCTATGGTCTGAATATTTCCTTCAAAACTTATGAGTTGGAAACTTAATCCTGAATGCAATGGTGTTGGGAGGAGAGGCCTTTTCAGATGTGTTTAGATCAAAAAAGCTTTGCCCTCATGAATGTATTAATGTCATTTTAAAAGTGCCCAGAGGGTGGGCTGGGGGAGTTGATCACTTTTTGCCTTTCCCTTTCTGCCATGTGAGGACATAGCTCTCCTCACCTCCTGAAACTGCATCATTCACAGTGACATCTTCCCTCACAAACCATCAAATGCCAAAACCTTGCATTTTCAGCCTCCAGAACTGTGAGAAATAAATATCTGATCTTATTAAATTACTCAGTTTGTGGTATTCTTGCTATAGCAGCAGAAAATAGACTAAAACATTTATGAAAAACTGACTTCTCAGCAGCAACATTTATTTTCTTTCGTCAAGAGGAAAATATCTCCAAATTACTATTATTCAATTAGCATTAATAAATGAGGGCAATATAATATTCTCAGGCATGCACATTTGAATTAAACACTGGCAGACCCATGACATTGGTGAAAATAAATTATAAATATTTTATAGCTATTTACTAAAGTCATATATCAATGATTAATCAGAAAGGTTTAAAATATCAACAATAACATAGAATATGATATGAAACATTGTGGAGGTTCCTAAAGAAGTGAAAATAGGACTATCATATGAGCAAGTAATCTCTCTTCTAGGTATAAAAACCTGAAAAGATAAAATCACCACTTTGCAAAGACATTTGCACTACCATTTTCATTGCACATTATTTCCAAAAGCCAAAATATGGAAATAACTTAAATGTCCATCGACAGATGAATGGATAAAGAAAAGTATATATAACAAATATTATACATACATAATATATATAAATCTATGTAATCCTGCCATTTGTCACAACGTAGATGGACCTGGAAACATTATGCTAAGTGAAATTAATCAGATGCAGAAAGAAAAATATTAAATGATCTCATTTATATGTGGAGCATATCTATATATTTTTTATTTTATTTTTTGAGCTGGAGTTTCACTCTGTCACCCAGGCTGGAGTGCAGTGGCACGCTCACAGCCACTGCGGCCTCCACCTGCTCTGCTCAGGAAATCCTTCTGTCTCAGCCCTCCAAGTAGCTGGAACTACAGGTACACATTACCTTGCGTGGCTTATTTTTTTGGTCTATTGTGGTGACAAGGTCTCACCAAGTTGCCCAGGTTGGTCTCAAACCTCTGAGCTCAGGCAGTTCTTTCGTCTCAGCCTCCCAAAGTGCTGGGATTATAGGCTCGAACCACTGTGCCCAGCCCACATATTTTTAAAAGAGCTCAAGTACACAGAAATAAAGAATGAAATAGTAGCGATGAAAACCATGAGGTAAGAGAAAATGGGGAGATGTAGGTCAAACAATACGAGTACTAGTACATATATAGGATGAGCAAATCTAGAAGTCTAATCCACAACATGAGGACTAAAGTTAATGAAAGTACATTGTATTAGGAATTTATATTAAATAAGTAGATTTTTGCTACTCATCACAAAAAGTAACCAGAAGATGATAGACATATTAATTTACTTAACCTTAGTAATTATTTCACTATATAGTTTTATATATATATATATATATATATATATATATGTCCCATAATAACATGTCATAAATTTAAAATATACACACACACATTTATTCAATAAAATTATGGATTATGAGTGAATAGAGATTAAAGTTAGTTAAATATATCACTTACAAACATAAAATGATTGAACTTTTTAATACATGTTTACAGTGGATGTGAAACATTAAAAAAAAGTAGAATGTTAATTTCAAAACCAGTAGAGAGAAAATATAGAAGAAAAAAGAACTAAAGATCAAAAAATGTAATAGAAGGAAAGAAGAAAGAAAAAAGTGAAGCAAAATTAATGACAAAATATTTAAATCATATACATACTCATGTAAAATTATATCAATAATCACAATATGAAATTTCCTATTCCAAGAAGATTTTGCTTAAATTTTTATATAAAATGTTTCAAGGAAAATGTAGTTGATGTATTTAAGGATGTGCCTAAAAATATGAGAAAATGTGAGTTAAAATAATTGGAAAAGAGAAAATAATTTTGTGTGGAAGAATAAAACAGAAGAAAGTTTTTGAAAGTCCTTTAAACAAGAATTCTTAAAATTTGGGTTCATTTTCTTTACAGGGACTCCATGAATCCCTTAACATTAAATGTTAGTGTAAAAATTATATATATATTCATAAGTACATTTGCTTCTTTATGTTTTAAATATGAATCCAGAGCTTTTGTCATATTGTTCTAAGAATTGTAATTTAACATAAGAAAATGATGATTGTTATACATGCACTATTTGAAAAACCCGTGGTTAATCAGAGACAACATTTAACTAAAGGTGATGGGGCCAAGTCATTTTCTAAAACAAAGTTTTATCTACCAGTGCTTATCAAATATTAAAGGTTTAGAAAACTCGTGTTTAATTTATTTCTGTTATTATTATTTAGGTTGTTTGCAGAACAAATTTTAAGTCTACTGCTTTACAGACACAGAGTCTTGCCTTGTAACAATTTTGTATCATTAATTGGTCAAAAGATGTGGCAAAATAGTTTCACGCTAATTTTTATAACAGTCTAAAAGCATTAAAAAGAAAAAAAAAGGAAAAGAAAACTGCCAGAATGGAAGAATTCTGATCTTAGAATTAGCCTCTCTTCTGCTGTTAGCTGAGCTACTAAGGGAGTATAAAAAAAGGAACATCTATAAATCTATCATCACTGCTCACTTTGTTGTTTATTTAACTAGTCAATAAACCTTTTTTGAGACACTCTTACCTTCCAGGCACACTCTGTGAGGTGCCAAGGATAGACATTAGTAAACAAAACCAGAAAGCAGAAAGCCTCCCTGTTTCTATTTGAATACAATGAGAAAGTCAGTTATTAGTTTTGTATGTGAAAATTGGATGTGTGTGTGTGTGTGTGTGTGTGTGTGTGTGTGTATTTGTTTAATTATTTAATTCATGGTTATGCATGGCTAAGATGCTATTTTTACTTGAAGTTGTAAGTTTCAAAATTTTTCCTCCCTGGGCTGATATAACTTTGCCTATCCTCACAGTTTTCTAAGTTAATTATGAACAAATCTTGTGGTTTTTGTTGATGTTATTGTTGTTTTCTTTTCTTTTTCTTTTTCTTTCTCCAGAACAGGATGTGGAATTGAATTGGAGAATTCAAGGGAGCAAATGGAATATGAGATTTTCTTTGTCTCAGAGACTAACAATAATATAAATGTTACTGGCATTTGTTAATCACTTAGCATATGTCAGGCACAAAGCTAAATGCCACACATACATCATGAGAAAGACACAGGTTAATAACCACCTAGTGTCTCATAGAAAGGAAGAAGACATTTGGGATATGAACTTTGGAAATTAACTCCAGGGCCTCTGTTCTTCAAAACGCCACAAGACTGACAGAGGCAGATTAACCAATAAACAGCCGTATCCCAAACAGCAAGATTTTTAAAAATTTATAATTTGTCAATATCAATAAATACTTCAGTAAAATTAAGATAGAAGTCTAAAACACTTGAAAATAAAGTTAAACATATATAAAATAGATGTTTATTATTATGTTTATTATTGTACTTGTCAGAAATATTTTACCAAAAGATTATAAAAGTGAATCATAATTTATCTGCATTTTTCAAATTGATACAAATTTTAAAAATATCTTATCAAGTACTTGTAAAAAACTTTGTAAATCAGCACCAGTCTAAAGACCTTTCTTTGAATTGTACTGCACTATCTCTATCCCATGTTGTAGATATTTGTGTGTGATATATAAATTTTCCCATTGTAGATTAGCTGAGATTTTTTTAAAAATGTAAATTTGTATGAATCTTAGGATAAAAGAAATTTGTTTAAGAAATTTTACTAATTACAGGCATTTTCTGAATCTTTTTTTTAATCTCACTTAACTCTAAATAATTTGGAAAAAGTCAATTAACAATAAGCCAGGACCAATAAAGAAAAGGGTTATTTTTAGCATTGTTTTTGCCAACCCCTAAATAAAGTTATACTTGAAACAAAGTTATAAGGGTGAAGAAAATTACTCTATTAATTAGAAAGTAAATGAATATCCCAAATAGCCAAGTTCAAAAAAACTACTACTATCATCATTACTTTTTGGAGACAAGTGTGTTTAGTTTCAACAAGCATGAACAACCTCTAAAAGTACATTTATGATACATTATGAAATAGTCTTTGTAACCTATGGGCTTCAGAATGTCAACTCCAATCATCTTATGGGTGGTCTTCCTCACCAAAGAGCTGTAGTGACATTAAGATATTATTTTTTACCTTCAATCACCAAACATAATTTATCAAAAGTCTACTTTGTTTCTGTCTGGGTATTAGTATTTTCAAAATTGTATTTAAATCTTGTTGAAAGTATGCCCTAAAAGGTTAGTATGGAACACGTTTCTAATTATAACATATGAGTATAATAATATGAATGCAACAGGACAATTGTTTAAAAAGCAAGCCTTTTTCTAGATTGTCATATTATGTAACAGCTTCATAAAAGAGAAAATTTACAGGTTATCCTTGAAAAAATAATTTTGATTGTATCAATTCATAATTTGTGGAGAGAAACACACTCAAGATGACATAGTTTATTTTAACACTGATGAAATAATAGGTAAATTTCATTTAAAAATAAGTTAATTAGCCAGGCTCGGTGGCTCAGCCTGTAATCCCAGGCCTTGGGAGGCTGAGGTGAGTGGATTGCCTGAGCCTGAGGGTTTGAGACCCGCCTGGGCAACTTGGTGAGACCTCCTCTCTACAATAAATAAAAAAAAAAATTAGCTGGGTGTGGTAGCGTGCACCTGTAGTTCCAGCTACTTGGAAGACTGAGGCAGAAGGATCGCCGGAGCCCAGCAGGTCGAGGCTGCAGTGGCCGGGAGCAGACTCAAAAAAAATAAAATAAAAAATAAAAAATAAAAATAAGTTAATTTATATAAGACAAGTTTTAAAAGAAAATTAGGTAAATGAAACAAAAGACTGTTAGATTACTAAGAAAAAACAATGTGAAATAAAACTTTCAAAATTTTTTCAAAATTATTATGTTAACATTTTATGCAATTTATATTTTATCTAAGTATACTTTAACCCCATGTGACACACAGCAAATGTTGAGAATACTTCTAATAGTGCTTTGAGAGTAATAACATAATGCGATTGAGCAATATAAGATTGTGATGATATTTTAAAAATAATTAATTGAACGTATTTTTTCAGCAGTTTAAGTTGCACAGAAAAATTGAGCAAAAGTAGTTTCCATATATATGTATCATTTCTATATCCCTTTCTCTAGTTTCCCCTAATACAAGCATACTGCATTAGAATGGTAGATGAACCAGTATTGATGCTATTAACTAAAAGCCCTAGTTTACATCAGGGTTCATTCCTTATGTTGTACTGTCCTGTGGGGTTTCACAAATATGTAACATTAGGTATCCATCATTATAGTATCATACAAAATAGTTTCATTGCCCCCAAATTTTCTATAACCCCATGCTCATTTGTCCCTGCCTTTCTCATATATCTTTCCACAACTTTGGCAACCACTGACTTTTCCACTGTTTCTGTAGTTTTGCCTTTCCCTGAATTTCATATAGCTGGAATTGACCAACACTGACTTAAAATTTGCCTATGTTAACTAAGCTTTAGACAGGCTTCTTCCTGACTGTAAGCCCTGACTTTATTTTTCTTAGCACTTCTATTTTAGAGAATGTGTAATTATAAATTCTTTCTCTGCCCTTTTGAAATAGATGTAAATTTTCTTTCATCCTCAGTTTTATAACGCAGGAAATATCTTTATTAAGGACCCAGAGGACCATCTCTTTGAAATATGCACGTTAATTTATTTATTAAGGACCCGAGACTGAAAGAGAGAATAGCACCTCTATCCTCCAATCTCTTTGGGAGGATGGAAGCCTACCTTCCATGGTTCCTGTTAGCAAACACAAATGGGTGTCATCACAGAGAAAAACCTTTGCAAACTCAAGAGTCACTCAATGTGCTCAGCAAAACTCTTTGATCAAGCTTCCAGTACTGACTTCCAGTACTTTTTCACTAGATCATTTCTGTGTTTAAGAATCCTACAAACTTTTGTTTCGGCAGAGTTGATTTTAGTATCTCTTTGATATTGTAATAGTGGTATTTTTTGCCTTTTTATCTCTGTTCCTTGCAATTTTTACATTAACAGACTCTCATAGTAAGTAGCCTTTCAGACTTGCTTCTTTTACTTAGCGGTATACATTTATGGTTCCTTCATGTCTTTTCGTGATTCAATAACTTTTTTTTTTTTCATAGAATAGTATTCCCTTATATGACTGTATCATGGTTTTTTCATCTTTCACCTATTGAAAAACATCTTAGTTGCTTACAGTTTATACTAATAAAATTGGTATAAACACTCATATGTAGGAAGCAGTTAGGCACTTTTTTCCCCAGGTTGAACAGACTTTGGTTAAACTCAAGTCAATTAGCTTCTGAGAAAGCAATTTCCTTTGAGGGAGAACTTTATTGAGGAGAACCAAGTATTCAGGGTTTATCAAAAAATGGCTGCTTCTTCACTCCCCCTGTTGGAAGTACAAAGAGATTTTCCCCTGATTTTCACTTTAAGAACTTAGTGGGGCTCCTGCTGGTAAAACTCAAAAAAGTGCGGAAGTTCCTCTAATGTTGAGTCCCCCAGGAGCTTTTCTTTCTCAAACTAGGTCATACATGTTTCCAGCAATTATTCAATTACCCTTTAAACGTGTCTACCAGTTGCCTGTTCCAACAGCAACCCCAGGTCTTGGTGAGCTGTGGCTCTCTATATTCGTTGGTCTGTGTAGTTAGAATAGCAGCAGTTTATCCTGTGGCCTCAATTCTCTGATAGAGCTAAGAGTTGATTATCAGTTTATTTGGCTTTTTTGTTGAAGTGGAGATGGAACTAATGATTTCCAAGTTTGGTGCATGTCTGACAAGAAACTGGTTGTTAAGTGATAACTAAATACACTGTAAAATTACTTTAAAAATCATCCTGTATCTTTTACACAAACAAGTGAATGAAATCAGTTCACAGTACAAAACTGTTATATCAAACGTTTAGCCAAGTTTTTCCTAAGAATATAAGAGTCAACTACAAGGAACATTTCCAAGTTGTACACAATGCTTCCATGTAAATCAGGTCACTTTTTTATTTATCAAAAAGGAACACATTATAAGACCTTCAGATCTCTTGGCACAAATGTTTTTTGACTCTAAAATCAAGGAGAATAATCTAGGCTATGACTAGTGTCAAAGATCTGTTAGTTTCTGCTAGTGATAGTCCTATATGCTGTCATTTTAGAGTACAGTTTATATATAAATTTGTATTTTTTTACTTACTAAAAAACTGTTTTAAGAATGACTACAGTTATTTTTTCCCCTAATTTTCAGATCTAATTTTTTTTAATTCTCCTATGAGAGAGTTCAATCAGGATTTTTACTGTTTTCAGAACAAGCTAAATATAGATAAATTCAAAAGTTAATAACAAAAAAGGAAAACATTTAGAAGAAAAATAGATATTTAACCTCATATCTAAAAAACAATACATAAAGTACTGAGCTTATGTATGAAAGAAAGAAAGAAAGGAAGAAAGAAAGAAAGGAAGGAAGAAAGAAAAGAAAGACAAAAACATAATATACCACCGTAGATTATTTAACTGCAATATTTTTGAATTCCCAATTTTTCTTTCTTTGGAGTAATGATGCAAATATATCCATAATGTGAATAGCTCTTGCTTTCACCTATAATATGAGTCACAAACCTTCATGTAGAGTTTGTTTACCTCAGGAAAACAATGGCAAAGGATACTACCCACATAGACACACATTACCCCTCCACAATTATAGGACTAGATTGTTTTCAAATATATTTTGTCTCTATTTGCTTCTCTTTTTTAAAAAGATTTTTTGTGTTTTATGTTTGGACTTTGGGATGTTGGGAAGATAGGGGCAACAATATTCTTTAGATCATTTCAGAAATTGTTAATAAGCTTAGTGCTAATAATACCTAAAATTAAACCCTATTGTTGTGGACTGGCAGCTTTTGAATCCTCTTACACATCAAATAATACAAACTACATCATACATCTCACTTTCACATACAAATAATGCAATAGAAACCTTAATACTTGCAATATACATATTGGAGAAACATAATTTTTCAGATTATAAACCATCTAACAATTTTTTTGTTCCAATATTTGAATACATTGGCAGTTCGCCAATAACTGGTGTGCAAACACACTGTATTAGAAATTGGTTTTATTTCCTCTGGCAAATATCATTTAGGGTTTTAGAAAAATCCAACACCTTAAAGGACTAAACCTTTTTCTGCTTTAATCTGTTTTCTCTCAATTTAAATATTAATATTACTTCTGCTGAGAAGAGACTCGTTAACTACCCATTCTCATATTTTTTAAGAAAAGGCAGTCATGATTTAGGGAAAGGAATAGTGAAGGTGCATTGTAAATTGAGATTGAATGTTAAATGGTGTGTAGTACAAGATATTTCAAATACAGCTAATAAACTCTCACTAAGACTGACTCCATTTTATAGCAAAGGAGATTTCTAACTTGGTCTGCTTACCTATGGCATCAAAATCTTGACTACAAATCATTATTTGAGCTCTTTGGATTTATATGTCCTTCCTTTACAATGCTTGAAGGATTATTTAATTTGTTAATTTGACAATACAATGACAAACCAAATGAAACAAGTGAAAGGATGTATAAACATATTTATATGTATTAACCAGAATGTTGAAATAAATGATGTAAAATGTGCTAATAGTGTATCTAAATAGCAGTACTTAGTTATATTAAATAGAACAACTATATATACAATAAATTAAAATTTTTAAAGTATAGTACTCATATTTACTTCTAGCATCTCTTTTAAGATATATTAATTAGCTTCTTCTGCAGCAATTGAAAAACCACTAAATCTATTCCTTGAGGTTTGTCAAGTGAATTTAACTCTGGCTCGTTGGACTTGACTGAGGACTTTTTGGCCATATTTGACTGGACCTGACTCAGTTCTACACATCTTCCCATGCCATCACCCTAGCAGAAGGCCAACACTTAAGAAGGGATCTGGGTAGCAGTGCCAAATCAAACCATGAAATGACATTTATAACTGTAGCTTAAATATGTCATATGTCACATCCATTTGCTGGCCATTAGCTAAAGCAAATTACATGACTAGATCAGAATTAGTGGGTTGGGGAAATGCAGACAGATATGGCAATGATAAGTGGGGAATGAATAAATGTAAACAAGTGCAAACAAGAATTAGTGTAGTCTCATAACCTGGTATAAGAGAGAATGTGTTTCTATCTAAGACTTGGTATCTATATTATATTTTTTCAATTTCAGGTTATTCTAGTTTATGTGAAATGGGTTTTTGTCTGCTACTGTGTTATTGTGTGTGTGTGTGTGTGTGTGTGTGTGTGTGTGTGTGTGTGTGTGTGTAATTCAAACAGTGGAGTTCTCAGTCTCTCAACTATAGGTCTAAGAGTTCTTTGCTTGTACCTGTAAAACACTTTCAATTCTGTGCCTAATGTGTTCAGGCACTCACATGTGCTAATGTGCACACACATACACAGAATCTTGAACAATAAAATAGTTTTATCTTTATCAGAATGCTTCATAAAAATCGTTTTTGTTTTTGAATCAGGAAATGACTTTTCTAATTCTCTCAATGCTAGTATGCTTATACTCTACTCTCTGAGTCTTCCACAGCACTAACAGAAGTTGTATAACCTGAAGTTCATTTTTCTGTAGGACAAAAAGCCATTTTCTACTATAAATATGACAATAAAAAATTCCTCCACTTTAGAGGGGTCCCTGACTTTATTATGTTGTTGGTGATACTTCCTTTGATTTCTGTTTTTCTGATTATCCCTTTAAAAGCCATCATTATTTGTACCAAAAAGCTACCAATTGTATCTAGACAGAACATTACAGAACCAGAGAGCTAGCTTGTTAGTTAAATAACAGCCAGGAAAGATTAGTGACTGAAAAAGCAACCACTGGAGACATCCACGACACTTGGGTAGCATGAATTGCTAAAAGACAGAACTTTGTGCAGTCAGGTAGAATGGGGGCTTAACCTATTATAATGTGCACATTAAGGTTAATGTGACCTCATTATGTTACTTTGGCTCTGTATCCTAAGTATGTCACACACTGCAGAGTTTCAGTTATACCAGATATGCAAGGTAAAGGCCAGCATGCTGGTGTTAAAAGACCAAGTCCTCATTATTTTTGCCGAGCAATTGCTTATAAAATGTCTAGAGAAGACATTTAAAAATTACTAGGACATTATATTTCTTGGTTTCCTGGGGTCAGTCATCAACCTTATCCTAGGCAAGCTGCATTTAAGCACATTATTTTTACAATTTCATTGTGTGAACTTATCTAGAAAATCAAAACTCCTTTTAGCATTACTATTCCATACACATAACATTTTATATTTACTCCTTCCTGAATCTTTAGCTTATTTGTTTTGTAAGTGGTCTAGTATATCTATCTATCTATTGATGTGGTATGCATTCATACATATGCATATTTGTATATGTAAATGTATGTATAACACGAATTTCCATTAATAAGCACACTACAACACCAAACTAATTTACATAATGTTGCATATTAATACAGTCAGAATTTACCAGTTAAATAATCTTCAGGAGAGTAAAATAATTGTTGAAAGGCAGAAAGTTATAGACTTTCAAGGATGAACTGCATTCAATTTTACCAGATAAATTAGATACAGAATTTTTTAATGCACAGGCATATGTCTATGCACCCTTACAGATTCCATAGCAGCAGACATAGGTGCTGACTGACCATTTGCAGATTAACAATCCTTTCTTCATCATTTTTAACAAGATATTTTATTCAACTATTAATAAATATGATACTAATAGAAGGCTTGAGTCTTTTTGTTTCTATGTGGTAATTTATTCAAATATCCAGAAAGAAAGAGAACCAGAGTGCAAAAAGTGATCCTATCACATTACATCTTTTAACAAAAATACAACTGCATTGAGGTAAAATTAACGTTCAATATATGCTACACATGTAAAGTGTACAATTTGATAAATGTTAACATATGCATACATTTGTGAAATCATAATCCCAATAAAAAGGCTAAAAACCCAGCACTTCCAAAGGTTTCCTTGTATTGTTTTGTAATCTCTCACTCTCATTCCTCTCTGTCACCAAGCTGCAGTCCACAAGCAAATGTTGATCTAATTTCTGTCACAATAATTTGGATTTTCTAGAAATTTATATGAGTGGAATCATCTATCGATGGCTTATTTCATTCAGCATAATTATTAAGCATTTACCATGTTGTTACTGTGTCTACACTCATTCATTTTCATTGCTGAGTTGTACTCCCTTGAATGGTTTTATAACAATTTATTCTCTTGTTATTAGACCTTTGTATTGATTCCAGTCTTTGGCTAGCACAAATAAAGTGGCTATAAACAGTCACACACAAGTCTTAAGGTAAATGTTCTCATTTCTATTGGGTAAAGACCCAATATTATAGTGGCTAAATCATAGTGTAATTATGTATTTCACTTTTTAAGAAACTGTTGAGCTGTTTTCAAAAGTAATTGTAGCATTTAGCATTCCCACCAGTAGTGTTGCTCATATCCTTGAGATACTTGCTACGGTCAGTCACTTAAGCTAAACCATTCTAGCATGTACACAGTGTTTCTCAGTGTGGTTTTATTATATACTTCCCAAATATATAATGATGTTGAGTACATTGTCATATGCTTATTTGTCATCCATGTAGCTTCTTTGCTGAATTGTCTATTCAAAGACTGTGCTCATTTAAGAAAAAAAAGATGTTTTCCTGTTATTGAGTTTTGAAAGCTCTTTATGAAAGCAAGTCTGTTCTTTTTTCCCCCCACTCTGTGGGTTGATTCTCCCTTTCTTTGACATTTTATTTTAAAGAGCAGACATTTTTCATTCTGATAAAATTTAATTTACAAATTTTATTTAATGAATTGTGCCTTTGGTGTTACAATTAAGATATCTTTGTCAAATTTAGGTCATTAATATTTTCTTATGTATCTTCCAGAAAGGTATAGTGCATATAAAATTAAAATTTATTATGATTAGGTATATAATACATATCAAATTATCTATATATAAAGTGAGAAGTAAGGGAAAGGTTAATCATCATTTAAAAAAATATGACTCTCCACTTGTTTTAGCACCAGTTAATAGTCTTAGAATCTTTTTCAAAGTCAATTGAACATATATCTGTGGGTCTGCATCTGAATTTACAATTGTCTTTTATACCTGGTGTTATTAATTTCTGTCTCCTCTTTTTATCTTAATCATTCTGGCTGGAATTTTATGGATTTAATTAATCTTCACAAATAACCTAATTTTAATTTTATTTCTTTTCCTTATTGTTTTTTTTCCTTGTTTTGTATTTCATTCCTTTTGTTCTTATTTCACATCTCCTACTTACATTTTGGTTTACTTTATTTTGTTTGAGTTTCTTAAGCAATTTTAGAAACTTTATGTCTATTAGTGTTTAGTGCTATAAATAACCCAATAAGCACTGCTTTAACTGCATTCCCCAATTATGTAGTATTTTATCTTGATTCAAAAATAATTACATCAAATAATTTTAACGCTTTCGAGTTAATTTTGACTCACAAATCATTTAAATGTATATTTTCTAAAAATAGGGATTTCTCATACATCTGCTATTGTTTTTAATTTAATTTTATAGTGATCACAGAGCATCATTGGATTGGATTTTTAAAAATTTATCAAAGCTTACTGTATTATAGATATTATGGTATGTTGGTAAGCATCCTGCCCATGCCTGAAAATAATAGGCATCTGCTATTCTTGAATGGAATCCCATAGACTGATAGTTTGATCCAGCTTTTGGACAGTTAAGATCTACATTCATACACAGTGTCTGTATATTGCTCTGTAAATCATGGATAGGAGGTACTGAATCTGATTATAATTATAGATTTATCTGTTTTTCTTTTGCATTTCTATCAGTTTTTGGATTTACATGTTATATCCTCGAGAAAATGACAACTGTACTGTATTCTTATAAAATTATATTGAATTCCTTGTAATAATATTTGCTATGGACTCTGCTATCTCTGATGCAAATATAGTACCACCAGATTTATTTTTATTAATGTTATATTTTTTCAAGCTTCTATCTTATTATTATTTTTTATATTTAAAGTGGATTTCTTTTAAATAACATAGAATGGGTCATAATTTATTTTTTCCAGTCTGTCAATCTCTATCTTATAGCTAGGAAGTTTAATCTACATTAAATTAAATTATTATTATTATTTGGTTTTTCAACCTTTTTTGTATTGAGTATTTGTGATGGCACTAATATATCTTTTGCTAGCTTATCAGGTAACACTTAGCTTGTTTTTTCAATTTCTTTGTGGATTTTGGAAATTGGATTATGATGTAGCTGGCAGTAGTTATCTTTATGGTTCTTGTGGGCGAGTTTAATTGAACTTCCTATATCAGTTAGTTTATAGTCATCATCAATTTTGAAAATTTTCCTGTTTTTTTCACAATTTTTCTTTTTTCCCTTTTCTCTTTTAGGAAATCCAGTTACATACAGATTAGGCCTCTTGAAATTTTCTTCTTAGCTGACTGATACTTCAGTTTTCTTTCTCTCTCTCTCTCTTTTTTTTTTAGCTGATATTTTGGCATGTTTTCATTTGAACAATAATTTTAATTTAATGTCTTCAAATTCACTAACATTTTCCCTTTGTTGTCTAATCTGCTGTTAATCTCATGCAGTTTATCATTATTCAGTATATTCTTTCTTGTTCTGTTTCATATTGTACCCATGTTAACTTCATGTCCCTACTGGCTTGTAATGTGTCTATGGAAAACATAAAGTGCACACATATATGCTACAAATAAGAAAATAAACACCAGTAGTATTAATGTAAATTATAGTATCTAAACATTTGATGACAATCACTTCATAAAAGAAACACTCAAGGAGTGGTCTTTGTTGCTTGACTGGGTAGAAATATTTTTCTGTTTTGTTCTGTGACTAAATTATGGAAGAAAGGAGCATAATATTTTATTGGCTCAGAACTTTTAAAGATTACCAAAAAAGACCTTTATTATATCCAGATTTTAAAAATTAGGCATTATATTTTTTTCTTGGTTTTGTATGTTGAAATATTTCAGAATAAATATTCTTCTTGAAACTTCATATCTTTTACCTTTTATACCTTTATACCTTATAAAGGTATAAAAATTAATTCATTTATCTTAAGGCCTGACAAGATTAAAGATGTCACATTTATCTATGGTTTTATGCATAATTTACAATAGTAGCTTCTGCAATTTTTACTGTAAAGTACTTGAGCAAGAAAAATATTTATTTGGGAAATAAACCTCACTACATGTTTTTAGAAACATTCTACTTCAGAATATTTTGAAATACACACCAAATATATTTTCTAAAAATATTTATTTTTTAATTTTTAAAATTAATTCTTAGCATAATAAAATCTCACACAAGTTTTAAAAACTTGGAAAATTTACATTTTTAATAGGATATATTGGTTCTGACTGTGACTTTTGCTTTGTGCTGCTAACTCTGGTAATTTTGAATTTGTTCTTTTTTAATCTAGACCCGACAAAGGAGGTAACAATACCCAATACACATATAAAATGAGAGGTGAGATTAGAAACACCACAAATAAAAGAGGATTACTAAAAGAAGAAGATATCAAAACTTTTTAAAGTGTGGAGAGTTCTAATTATCTTGAAAATAGGAGAAGACAATTACAATTTAAAAAAAAAATTCCTGAGAGTTCCTAACTAGAAGACTATACTCAAGTGAGAACAAAACCAGATTCAAACTACTTATGTGAAAAATGTGTTAGTAAGGTCAAACTGGGCATTTTACTTAAATAAACCTGTGATGTTAGTATTCATGTTGTCTAATAGAAGGATTCTGGAATACAGTTTGCATAAGGATCAAATAATTTCTAATTAATGTAAAAAATTATTTCACAGCAAAAGAAAGTAAGATGAAACAATGTCAAACACAAAAGTATATCCCGAAAGATAAAACTGATTCCAATAAATAAAAACAATATATTGAAATTATATGATTCAGTGTATAGCTATGCATCTTTATCATAATTATGGACAAATAATATGGTATCAAATATTTTAAAGGGTCAAGAACATTTTGAAATTATAAGGGAAGTTTTAAACAAATTGTATTACTGGAAATAAAATAGCATTAACTAGGTAAAAAGATATATATATAGAGAGAGATGTAGATAGGTGATAGATATGTAGATGCAGATAATTATAATTAAGAGCTTGAATTAATGGTTTAATTAAAATTGAATTAAAGAAGATAAAGAGACAATTGGTGAAATTGAAGATTATTCTGAACAACAGTGTCCATAATGAAGAATATAAAGTCAACTACAGTAACAGTTGTCAGATATGTGGGTGAAAAAGAAACTGACTTAAGTACTTTTGGAAAACAGTGTTTTGAGTAGAATTTTAAATCTAAAGCCAAAAATAATTGTATATGGACATGATAGTCTATTAAAAATTAGTATATTTTTACCTATGGTTATGAATTAGCAATTCTGAAACTATGAAGATGTATTACAGGATTGAACAAATATGCAAATGATTGTAGATAATGATAGCCAAGGCTTTCAATGTCAAAGAAAGAACTGGAAATAACAATAGAAAGGGAAAGGTTAGAATAAATCTTGTGTTGATGAATTAGAGTTGGAGATACACCAAACGTATTTATATAAATATATACATATATTCTATAATATTGTCTCTATTTCTGTCTCTCATCTGTCTACCTATCTACTACCTGCCTACCTTGACTATATATGAGTTCACTCCTGTACCCTAATTTTAATCCAGTGTCTTAGGGTTTTTGTTTATTTATATGTAGTATTCTGCTTGTTTTTGCTAGATCTCTTTGTTTACATATTTGTATAGCCTTTCTCTGTTCATGAGAACTCTGATTTCCATTATTCCTAATGTATTTATTTACCTATTTGCTAAATAATCCTCTACATCACTTCCTTGACTTCTGGCTCCAGCATTGATGCCTTAATACTAATGTGGTCTCTTCTATAGCAACATCATCTCCACAGGCCCATTTATGTCTCCATCTCTAAGAGAAAGAGAAAAAAGCAAGCTAAGTGAAGGAAAAGCAAGAGAGGGAGGGGAGGGAGAAGGAGGAGGAAAGTGTATCTAGATTTTAATAAACCTATAATTTTTTAAATCACCTTATGTTTCTATGTTGTACAATCTATTTTGGCCACACATTGATGTGGCTGGTGGAAATTTAAATTTTATTAGAATTGAAGGGTTTAACTCGTTCTTTATAAGAAGTAGAGTGCACCAAGGGATCTTACATGTTCGGAAAAACTCAGATTTTCTTTATTTTTAGTCTCTGTTGGTCAAGACAAAATAGTTCCTGCCTTTTTGGTTCTTTAAAGGGAGGCAGTTCTGATTTTTCTCTTTCCAAGTTTTAACACAGGGGTCATGATTTAAGCTGATAACCTACATTTCAAATGTCTTAAAGTGTTTAAATGCCATGGAAGCTCCATGCAATCAATACATTTAAGTTCTGTTGAAAGAACCTACTACTTACCAGATTTCCCCTCTGAAATCTCTCAAAAACTCTCTTCCATGCATTGCCATATTCACTCTTATTCATTATTATCTCCTGTCATTGGGAATTATCTCTCCCAGAGTCTGGAAATTTCTAATTTAAGATGGAGTAGCACATTAGTGATTCTTAAGCGTAAAGACTTAGAAGGGACTGGCCACTCACTTGAAATTAGAAATCATTAAATATCGCCAAACAAATTTACCTTTTATAGAATAATAAAAATTAATAGCTAAAAGTGTTTGTTTTTACATTTCTTTTTGTAATGAAGTTGTTATTTGTGGCAGTCCTGGTGTTTATAGGGAGTTCTCTGTATTTGCAGAAGAATCCAGTTCACTATATAAGCATGAGATAATTTTGTGTAGCAAGAAGGTATAATGAATGCTATTTATTTAAAGACTCCTGGAATTAATCTGACAACATGGTAGAGGAATAGAAAGCGGGAGCAGTAGATAGAGATTAAAGCATAGTTAATTGTGTTAAATTGTGTTAAAAATGTCAATAGTGGTATGTTAGTAATTTTACCTGGGATTCACTCCTACTTTTTTTTTTATTTTTTAACATATGTTTCTTGGAGTCTACAAAACTATTTCTTAAATTTTATCCATTGTACATTTTAGTTTAATTCTAGGTTTTTAAAAAAATTTCAAAAATAGCCTTCTTGGAAAAATTATAAATTAATATAAAATTTTCAAAAGATTACTGGCCTCAATGTTTTTAAAAATGGCTTGATATTTCATTTGCAGACTACTTAGAATGCTGAAGACAATTTAATAATAAAACGCTGTCATTTACATAAATTCTCAATAGTAGGAAAACAGAAGAAAGTATTTTTAAATCATTGAAAGCCCCAGTGTACATTTTTATAACTAGTTTGTATATATTAAATTATTTTATTTTATAATTATTAGTATATTTTTAAATGCTGTAAATAGTTATAAGTGACGAATACTCATAATTTGACTTCTTATGGAATTGATTTTCTAGCACATTTGAAAATGTAAACTTGGTTTCATATTGACCTTTGAAATAAGGTACACTTTTCTCACTTGTAGTATAAGCAATCAGTGAGATGGTAAGGACATGGAACTAAAATAGCTTTTTAAATATACTGTTTCTTGCTACTTATAAGTGTGACACTCTATTTTCATACATGCATCAAAGTGAACATATATAATGTGAAGTCATATATAAAGTGAAGTTTTCTACCTTATTTTTAATTAATAATCAGTATTTATGATAATATCCATATATATGCTAATTCTGTTTAATTAAATATTATGTCTGGGATGATGACTTTATTCTAATTTTTCTTTGTGGTTCAATTTATAGTTAATTGTCTATAATAAATCAACATATTTAAGACCTGATTCTTATAGCCACTACAACTCATATACACTAAATATATTTTATAGTACCTCTGCTTTCAGATCACTAAAATGTCACCTCTTAACTATACTGTTTAACATTTCCTGGATAATGAAGAGACTCATAATAGGTCACACATCACTGAAGAAAGAAGGGACAGTTTTAGATGTTTCCTTGTCTTCCTATGATTAGTCTAAATTTCTGTTTTCTAGCCAAATTGCAAAAAGTTTTGAATATTAGCAATACTACTAATAATTTATAACTAAAATCCATGTTTTTTATGCTATGAGCAAGTAGATTTTTATATTTTACCTCTACTTTATGAGCTTTTTCAAAAGCATTATTACATTGCCCAAACAATACTCCTAAATTTAATCAAGCATTACAAAAATTTACCTATGGCCAACAGTACTATATTGTATATTTCAAACTGTGTTAAGAGGGTATATTTCATCTTAAGTGTTCTCACCACAATAAAATAAATTATTTATAAGTCAGTGACTGAATTTCAGGAATACGGTGAAATATTATCACAACAAGATACATTTTCATAAAAGTGAAATGTCATATACTGTATTATATTTTTGAAGAGTCAAAAAGAAGTATGGCATTAAAGTCGCTTCTCAAAAGTTCAGAAAAGGCAAAATATAATTGTGAAAAGAGAGCTAGCTAAAGTTTCAATAATACAATGTATAACAGAATTAACTGCAAATTTGAGGGTTTTTTTTTTTTAAACTTAGTGTACATTACTAATACTGACCATTTATTTGGAATGTATGAGTCAGGTCAGGCACAGAAAAATAAGCTTTATATCTGTTAATTCTCTTCAGTCTTTGGTTGACTTGCTATAACCTTGAAACTTTTGAAGATTACAGGATAATTATTTATGAATGACCAGCAATGAGAGTTTATATTATGTTTCTTTATGATTAGATTCAGATTATACATCTTTGGTAGGAATATCACAGAAGTGTTGCTGTGTTCTTAATTCATCTTATCAAGTGCTATGTGATTCTGATTTATCCTGTCATGGACAATTTCTGATTAAGGTGATGTCTGTCAAGAATCCCAATTATAGATTATGGAGTTACCCTGTTTCCATTTGTATATAAGACTATTTAGTGAAGAAGTACTTTGAAACTATGCAAAAATATCCATTTCATTATCAACGTTTCAATTTACTTATTTACATTGTTAATGCTTTCTAACTTTCTCATTGTACTATTGATAATAGTCTTTTCATTAACATGGTGATGCTTGTACTAGCTTTGGCTTGTGAGAATATCTCCAAACTTACTGTTGTAGCCCTTTACCATGTCTCTATCACTTTTCAGGTATTTCTTCACTTTCTGGCATACAACAGGTATTTCAAGTTCGTGTTATTTTCCTGACACTGAACTTGAATTAGTCATTTAGCCCTGTTTTGTTTTATTATTTTTGAAGGAAGATGGTACTTAACAACTAAGTTGTAGACTGTTTGTGTGATATGGCAGTTTGAAGGCTCTCTAACATTGGACAGGGAATATGTACAGAGCTGTATGAATTCCAGCTATTATTTTTTTGAATTCCACTATTATTTCAAATTTGAACCAAATATAAAGTTTATTTTTTTTTCTTCCCATATCTGTAACTCCCTTATCTGACAGTGAGAAAATTTGCTCTCATAATCCTTAATATATTTTCTTGCTTGACTAATACTCCATTATTTGTTTCCAAGGATAATCAAGTAGCATAAATTAGCTGGCTTAACCAGGAGCAATTGATTTTCTCACAGTTCTGGGAATTAGAAGTCTGAGTTCAAGGTATCAGACTTCAGCAGGGTTAGTTTCATATGAGGGCTCTGGGGAAAGTATGTGCTTCTGATCTTTCTCCTGGGTTTTTATGTGGTTGCCTCTCCCTGAGTTTCATGTTGTCCTCTCTCTTCGCATGTCTGTGCTCAAATTTCCTTTCCTTGTATTGGATTAGGACCCATCCTGATAGCTTTATTTTAACTCTTACTTGTGAAAAAATTATACCTCCAAATACTGTCACATTCTATGGTACTAGGAATTAGAAATTTAACATATACACTGGGGAGGGCACAATTCAACTCAAAATACTCCCTGTGTGCAACCAAGCTCTCATTGCTTTCTCCATCGTCTTTTCTATTTGAACTCACATCCTACGCTGGACTTCTTCCCCTGGTGGACACCTTCTTCACCCTGAGTGCATTCTGAAATCCTGCAGAGACCAGCGTCTCCCATGTGTAAACTCTTCAAACTATCCACCTTTAAGTCTCTGTGGTATGCAGTACTTTGCTGTGGATCTCTTTCTCATCTCCCTCCATCAATATAGTAACCCTCCATATCCTTCTAGGTGTGGATGCCCTGTGCCAGGGAATTCTTAATTTAAGGGAGCTTTCTTATTATCAAAGAAATCCAAATGTTGGTCAACAATACCCTTTTGGATGTTTGAACTGTTAAAATAATCAAAATATTTTTTAACTCTCATCATTAGGAAGTATCTAAAGAAGTACAGCCTCCAAAAAAGGCTGCCTCTCAGTCCCAAGTCAGATGTGTTAATGAAAAAAAAAAAAAAAAAGGAGTATAACAACACTTCCTAGATTTCCAAACAGAGTACCAAATAAATTGGCTGCCCAGAAAAATATTATCTACTGCCAGGTCGAGTGTTCCTTGGTATGTTTCTCCCTCAGGAAATCACATGAGCTAAGGCAGATGTTATTTCACATATCTGCGCTAAAACAACCTTGACTGGATAATTTCACTTTTTTATCCTTCTCTTTTCCAAATAAGACATTTTATTGTAATTGCCAGGTTGTCTGTTGCAAGTGGATAAATGTTCTGCTGGATGTGGGTCACTACACTATACATCATGGATCCTTGATGTAGAGTTAGAAGCAATAACTGGATGTTAAAGTTTTGGATTATAAAGTTTTGCTTTATATCCTTTTTGTGGGGAGAAGTACATCTTTCACAGAAGTAATCAATTCTAAGAACTCGTGTACAGAAATGCCAAAATGGGGCCGAATTGCTAGGGGATTTGTCATATCACACAGTGGATGAGAAGGTACAGAAACCAAATGAACTTGAACAACCAGTGAAAATAATAAACCATCAGATAAATCAACCATGAAATCTACCTTGCCTCTCGGTTTCTGATTATATGATTATATTATATTTTTGTTTACTTATTATTTAACACATTTCATTTTGAGGTTTATATTAACTGATGCAGGGCATCTTGGCAATATTGAAATATTCAGTAAAATATAGCCACATGTGAACACAACTCATACATATAATCGAGCTTGTCAGCACCTTTTAGTATCTCACTCTACTGAAAATATTTTTAAAACATTGTAGTGAGATATAGCACACATATGGAAATATGTGCAAAACTTAACAGTAATGTTTACTAGCAATTCATATCTTTTGACATACTATGGTTCAGCTTTGTTTCTTTTGGATATTATCTATAAAAGCAAAATGTGTATTCTTTGGTGTCTATATATATATATATATGTTTTGTTTTGTTTTGCCTCACAAAGTGGTTGCAATATCCAAGGGCTCCATGTATAGTTAATTTATGTTTATTGTATAAATTAATCACAATTATATTTCTTATCATGTAACAGACATTTTGGGTTGTGTGCAGTTTTAGGCTTTAACAGATAACACTGCTTTGAATATTCTGTCCATATCTGCTGATATAAACATGCCATGTTCTATTAGGGAAACACAGGAGGAGCAATAACTGGGTGAAAATGTATGTATATTTCTAAATTGGTCTATAAGGTCTGTTGAATCTTTTTTTTCTTTGTCCTTCTGAGCAAAGAATCCCTGCTGGGGATTCTCAGAAACCCAGAATCATAGTGAAGAGCTCCTTATGATCTCTCTTTGGAACATAAATTGTAAGAAGGTATGCATAACCAGATTGTAAGTTGCCCAGGCAAGAACTTCTGAAGATAGTGAGGTATAAACATAGAAGAACCTTGATAATTGGCCATTTTCCAATTTCCTTTTCTTTCTTTCTTTTTTTTTTTTTTGAGTTGGAGTCTCACTCTATCGCCCAGACTGGAGTGCAGTGGCATGCTCACGACCACCTACAGCCTCCACCTGCTGGGCTCTGGCGATCCTTCCGCACTAGTCTTCCAAGTAGCCTGGCTAATTTTTTATTTATTGTAGAGACAAGGTCTTGCCAAGTTGCCCAGGTAGGTCTTGAACCCATGGGCTCAGGCAAAACACTTGCCTCGGCCTCCCAAAGTGCTGGTATTACAGGTTAAGCCACTGAGCCCGACCAAGGATTAAAATTTTTTAATTTTTACTTTAGGAAGTTTAAACTTTCTCTTACAAGTCACACAGATTATTTCTGGCAAATTTTAATTTAAAGAGTTAGACTTTTGATTCCTTGTTTCATTACCATGGCCTTTTATAGCTACCAGTGAGCCCATAGTATGTTCATGATCTTGCAGAATACTACAGGATTTTAAATTACTTCAATTCACATATCCTTTTTAATGAATTTGTTCAACATTTAGAATATATCTTTTACTAAAATAGCAACTGGGATCTGTATTTAAGAGAACAAAGGGCAATCTAGAAAAACAAATGAAAGGATAAAAATTAGTACAGCACAATACCACTGGTCAACATGTCTTAAGTTCTAAATTCATAAAGAAATACAAAATATTCATTTTCTCCTCATAAATCTTTGAAATTGTGGATATAATATGTAAATAGAAACTGTATATTTAATACTTGTAACTCTGATTCATTTATCTCTTTTGAACAGAGACCTGTTTGAACAGAACATTTCCATCAGTTCAATATTATCTTAAAATGCATACCATGAAATTAAAATTTTTAATACAAACAAACTTCCCCAAGTTTATTTAGCCTTTAAGGAAAAATTCATCTCTGGCATAAATATGGTGTCAACATTCAACATGAGATATTAATGTAATTGAATTGCCCTGTACTAATCTTGCAAGTTTTGATTTATTTCCGTATTTTTTACCCTAAAGTGAAAGAGAAGCTGTAACTAAAGTTAATTAGGTACTATTATATGGTGTATATGTTTTGAATACTTGGGTACTTTTTAACTAAATTCTCCTTAATACCTCGGAGCATCAAAATTTCACATGAAATTTATTTTAAAGATGGAGAACATCTCTATGCTATTATAAGTTAGAATTTTCTGAAATGTAACTCTATTTAGAGTAATGATGAACAATAAAATAAAATAAATATTTTGGTATAGAGAAAAAATTCATTAATTTTTTACTAAATGAATAAACTAGAACTCTAAAAACTTTGTTTCTAACTTCTTTTATCTAACTATTATGAAACTGTGGATACTTAATGTAAATATTATAAAATATTTTTGTGTCTCAATGTTTCTACTTCCAAAATGAAGTTTATGTCCCTAAATACAAAATAGCAGTAATTGTTTTGAAAATCTACTGGTAGAGCCAGAGAGATTTGGGACATTTCTGTCAGTTCAAGATCACTTTGATCATTAACTCATTCATTCAAGAATATGAATTAAGCATTTCGTTAATATAATTTATCATTTCATTTACATGTTCTACTTGGAAAGTTCGGACAGGTCTTTTACAAAGGTTTTAAGGCATTTTCTAAGACAATGGTCCAAAGAAAGGACATTATAAGCAGGGAGAAAAATATGGGTAGTGGGGAAGAAAAGTAGTTTCTGTTGTTGTTTCATAGTATATTTTGGAAAAAAAAATACTGACTAAATAACCAATTTTAAAAAATGTATTTGATTATTACTCACTGATATTTATGTTTATTCTTCCAGTATATTCTTCTTTTCAGTTAAATTAAAATAATAATTCTACTTCACTGTATTTTTGTCATGTATTATATAGAAACTGTCAAATCTGTCATATTTTCAAAATCAGGCATTGTGTTGTACATGAGAATTGCAAAAATTTTTATCTTTAACAAATCTCATATTTCTGAATTGTTTTTCTATGAGCATAACTTTATCTACAAATCTGATGTAATCAAGGGAGTTCAATGAAAACCCCCATTTTTTTTTTTCCATTAACAAAGTCCACATGAGTTAGTGTTTTCAAAGTTATGCCAACACATACATTTTGTGGGAGAATGAATCTTTGATGTTGAAAACCATGGATTCTGCAGGACACAAAATAGTACTTACAGAAGTACTTTAAAAAGATGTGGTGTATTTTCTCTGCAGTGGAATAAAGTAGACTTGGAAAATCATGTGAATCTTGACCCACTCAGTGAGGAAAACAGAAACAGCCACTATTGCAGATTCTGAAACAAAGTGAGTTTCCATTAGTAAAACACAGTATCTAAAATAAAATAAAATAAAATAGCAAGATGGAGGGGCAATCTTCATCTCAGATTCATTCACTGAGTAAAAACACCTACTGAGCATCTGATTTGGCAGGAACACTTCAGTTGTGGGGAGTGAAATCATAAGCCAGATAGATCATGGCAATAGGCTGTATAGGAGCAGTTACAATGAACATGAGACAGAAACCCAGCACTGCTGTCAATTTGAGAAAGGGAATCCAGAACCTGCAAATGGGAAAGAGAGTAAGATTCCATTCCAAGAACTCAGGTTTGCTTGTTAGTTCATTTATTTATTTGTTTACTTATAGTACTCACCACTTTCAGTTTAAGAAAGAACAACTTAAACGAAAAGCTGACACAATCATTCATGAGGTTATCTTATGACACTACATATCCTGTATATTCTTAGATGGTTAATAAGTTCTTTCCCTTTTAAGTTAGACAAAACAGAATGACAGTATGAGTCCAGGAGTGCAGTCTCCACAGATGTTTCTATTCAGAATAAGCTCTTGCCTCTTTAGATCATTCGGTGTTGTTTTTCACAGTCTTAATTTCCTTATTGTACATTGTATTTCAAATCCAATTATCAGAATATAGGCACACTCAGGCTGTTCTTGTGCTATCTTCAAAGAAGCTCAGTAATTCGGTTTATTCTGAGGGGAAAGAAAATCTTCTCTACAAAAAGATTGTATGCAATGAGGACTGTCTTTTCACATTTTATGGTACTTTCTGAAGTAGTTTCTAAATTGTTACTTAATATAGCTCGAGTGGTCTGTGATTTTGTGTTTCGTGGGAATCCCCTGTGCTCCCTGGGAATCCTCTTGTGTTCCCTCTCTTCTTCTCTTTTCTGTATATTTATTTTACCATTTTTATATTTAGTTTCTTAATACATTCACGATGACAGTCAGTGCACAGCACTCTATTATGAAATTTCGTTCTTCTTCACTAATCTTCAATGTCACCTCTTTTTGTACTTGTTTCTAATCCCTTCATTCTGCAGGAGTGAGCTATTTCAAAACTCTCCTTCAGTACTTTATACCATGTCTTAGAATTTTCTTGGCCATTTGTCCTGGATCTCGATTTTAGAATCATTTTATTAATTTGAAAATCCACACACAGAAAAAAAAATCTGTTTGCAATATTTCCATATTAATGCCCTCTATTAGTTATTAAAGGGGAGGCAGTTTTAACAAAAGTTAATTTTGCTAGCCTAGTAGAAACATAAATTTGGATTCAAATACTGCTATGCTACTCACTACCTCTGCACTTTTTGACAAGTCATTTAACTTCCTGGCAGATTATTATATGTATGAAGAAAAAAGTGATAATTATACCACAAGTTATAAGAATTAAGCATATGAAGAAAGGTGCATAGTAAAAATCATTAAATATTAAGTAGCAGTAACATTGCTGAGTATTAGTAAATGTGATAAGTTATTAAAGACACATTTGCTCACATGTTCTATTTTTCAGACACTGATTAGTACATGTTTTTAAGAAAAAAAGGGATTTACTGTATATTATTTATTTCATTATGTATTTATGGAGTTAACAGAAAGAAATAAAAATGAATGTAATGAGATAGTGAGATAGTGCAATATGTATGTGGGGCAGAATAGAAAAAGATGTGTTAACACAAAGAACATTCTAGAAGGGAGAATAGTGTAAAAAAATCTCAGAGCCAAGAGAACTTGCTATATTACTAAAAAATATGTTGATGATGAAAGATTTTAAAATTGTAATTTGTATAATATATTCTAAAATGCACTTTTCTCTAAAGTACAAAAATAACTTCATCAGTATCACTTTTTTAGACATTTTTCTTTTTTTGCCCCCCTCTTTTTATTTTAAAATTGTGGGGTACGATTCAGGGTTAGGTACACAAATATTCACTGAGCAGGTACCTTTGTTGATGAGGTGTGTTCCCCTTCCCCAGGGAAATAGCGACTACTGTCAATTCCAACTCCCTGCCCCCCGCCTCCCTGCAGTTTCCTACTACTGTCAATTCTTTTCTTGTAGTATTATGGTAGTTGTTCAAGGTCCACTTATGAGTGAGAACATGTGATCTCAGTTCTTTGTTTCTGTAAGAGATCATGCAGTATTATAAACTCTAATTCCATCCAGGTTGCTGTGAAGTTCATGGTTTTGTTCTTTATGATTGAGTAATATTCCATTGTGTATATCAACCACATTTTTTTAATCCAGTCCTCTTTTGATGGGCAGCATGGTTGGTTCCATGTTCTTGCTATTGTGAACAATGCTGCAATAAACATACATGTGCAGGTATCTTTTTTATAGAGTAATTTGAGTTCTTCGGGGTATATTCCCAGTAGGGGGATTGTGGGGTCATATGGAAAGTCGATTTTTAGAACTTTTAGGAATCGCCACACTGTTTTCCACAGAGGCTGTACAAGTTTGCACTCCCACCAACAGTGTAGAAGTGTTCCCTTTTCGCCACATCCTCTCCAGCATCTGTTATTTTTTGAGTTATTGATGATGGCCACTCTGACTGGAGTTAGGTGGTATCTCAGTGTAGTTTTAATTTGCATCTCCTTGATGACTAGAGAGGCTGAACATTTTTTCATGTATAAATTGGCTGCTCGTATGTCTTCTTTTGAGAAGTGTCTATTCATATCTCTTGCCTGCTTTGTAATGGGGCTGTTTGTTTTTTTCTTTTTAGCACATTTGAGTTCCTTGTAGATTCTAGATGTTAGGCCTTTGTCAGACATGGAGTTGGCAAATTTTTTTCCTAGTCTGTGGGCTGTCTCCCTGCTCTCTTGATGGTTTCTTTGGCTTTGTAGAAGCTTGTTAGTTTAATGAGATCCCACTTGTCTATCTTATCTCGTATGGTCTAGGAACTTTGGATTTTGATCAGAAATTGGTTGCCAGTTCAAACTTCCATAAGAGTGTCTCCTGCATTTTCTAAGGTTCTTACAGTTTGAGGTTTTACATTTAGGTCTGTGATCCATTTAGAGTTAATTTCTGTGTATGGGGATAGGTAGGGGTCCCTTTTAATCTTCTGCATGTGACAGTCAGTTTTCTCAGCACCGTATATTGAATAGGTTCTCCTCTCCCTAGTAGTGGGTGGTGGAGGCTTTGTTGAAGATGAGTTGGTTGAGAAATTGAGGTTTTCCTTCTGGAATCTCAACTCTATTCGATTGGTCAATATGCCTGTTCTTGTATCAATACCAGGCTGTTTTTATTATTGTAGCTTTATAATAAAGTTTAAAGTCTGGGAGTGTGATACCTCCTGCTTTGTTTTTTTGTTGAGGATTGTTTTGGCTATTCTTGGTCATTTATGTTTCCATATTAATCCTGTATTGCTTTTTCTAGGGCTCAGAAAAATTTTGCTGGTAATTTGATGGGTATTGCATTAAATCTGTAGATTGTCTTAGGTAAAATGTCTATCTGAACAATGTTGATTCTTCCAATCCATGAGCATGGAATATTTTCCCATTGTTTGTGTCACCTTGATTTCTTTGAGCAGTGCTTTGTAGTTTTTATTATAAAAGTCTTTTGCATCTCTGGTTAGGAAGATGCCAAGATATTTCATTTTTTTGTGACTATTGTGAATGGAATTGTGCTTTTTATTTGGGTTTCTTTTTGTTTATTATTGGTGCATAGAAAAGCAATTGTCTTTTGCACATTTATTTTATACTCTGAGATTTTTCCAAGGTCTGTTATCGGTGCAAAGAGGTTTTTGGCAGATTCTCTTGGGTTTTCAAGGTATACAATCATGTGGTCTGCAAAGAGAGCTAACTTGACTTCCTCTTTTCCTATTTGGATACACTTGATCGCCTTCTCTTCTCTGATTGCTCTAGTTAGTACTTCTAAAACTATGTTGTACAGGAGAAATGAGAGTGGGCATCCTTTTCTTGTTCCAGTTTTCAGGGGAAATGGTTCCAATTTTTGTTTGTTTAGGAGTATGCTGGCTGTGGGTTTCTCATTTGGCTCTTACTATTTTGAGGTATGTTCCACCTATGCCTAGATGTTTGAAGGTTTTTATCAAGAAGGAGTACTGGATTTTATCAAAATCTTTTTCTGCATCTAATGATATAATCATGTGGTTTTTGTTTTTATGTCTGTTGATGTATTTAATTATGGATGTTGAACCAGTCTTGCATCCTGGGAATGAAGCCTACTTGGTTGTGATGGATGATTTTTGAGATTTGTTGTTGAATCTGGTTTGCTAGGATCTTGTTGAGAATTTTAGCACCTATGTTCATCAAAGATATTGGCCTGTATTCTCTTTCTTTGTTGGACTTTACCAGACTTGGGTATCAATGTGATTTAGCTTCATAAAATGATTTGGAGAGAGTTTCATTTTTCTCAATTGCCTGGAATACTTTCAATAGGATTGGTATCAGTTCCTCCTTGTATGTTTTGTAGAATTCTGCTGGAACGCCATCTGGTCCAGTGCTTTTTTTGTAGGTAGTTTTCTTATGACATTGTCAATTTCCTTGATTGTTATTGGTCTATTTCTTGTTATTGGTTATTCTTGTTATTCTTGTCTATTGTTATTGGTCTATTTAGGGTCTCAGTTTCTTCTTGTTTCAACCTAGGGAGGCTGTGTGATGTCAGAAAATCGTCCATTTCCTTTAGGTTTTCAAGTTTGTTTCCATACAGTTGTACACAGTAGTCTGATAATCTTTTGTATTTCTTCAGGGTTTATTGTGACTTCATTTTTTGTGTTTCTCATTGAGTTTATTTGGGTTTTTTCTCTCTTTTTCTTGGTCAGTCTGACTAGGGAACCATCAATCTTCTTTATGCTTTCAAAGAACCAGCTTTTTGTTTCATTGATTTTTTTGTATTTTCTTTTTGTCTTCTATGTTCTGGATTTGGGCTTTTATTTCAGTGATTGGGATTCTTGTGCTGAAGTTAGGGTTTTGGTGGTCTTGCTTTTCCAGCTTCCTTAGGTGACTTGTTAGGCTGTTAACTTGTGATCTTTCCATTTTCTTCATGTGCGTTTGTAAAGATATGAATTCTTCTCTTATCACTGTTTTCACAACATCTCAGAGGTTTTGGTAAGATATTTCTTCATTTTCATTTGTTTCCAGGTAGCTTTAATATCTGTTTTGATTTCATTGTTGACCCAGCAGTTGCTTAGCGTCGTACTGTTTAGTGTCCATGTCTTTCTGGGTTTTAGGGGAACTTTGTTGGTGTTGATATTTATTTTTATTCCACTATGGTCTGAGAAGGTGCATGATAAAATTTCAGTCTTATTAAATTTGTTTATGTTTGATTTATGGCCAATGATGTGGTTAATCTTGGAGTACGTTCCATGTGGTGATGAGTAGAATGTATATTCTGTGTCATTGGGTGAAGTGTTCTATAGGTGTCAATTAAGTCCATTTGTTCAAGAGTCTTATTGAGGTTTCAGATCTCATTGCTGATTTTTTGTCTTGATGATCTGTCTAGGGTTGTCAGTGGAGTATTAAAGTCCCCAGCTATGATAGTGTTAGAGTTAATCTATTTTTTAAGTTTCCATACAAGCTGCTTTACGAACATTGGTGCTCCTCTGTTGGGTGCATATATATATTTAGGATGGATATTTCTTGTTGATGGATTGAACCTTTTATCGTTATGTAGTGGCCTTCTGTATCTTTTTTTAATTTTTGATAGCTTAAAAGGCATTTTGTCTGAGATTAAGATCAAGAGACCTCCTTTCTTTTGTGTTCTGTTCACCTGAAAATTTGTTTCCCATCCTCTTACTTTGAGTCTGTTAGTATCCTTTCTAGTGAGGTGAGTCTCTTGAAGGCAATAAATTGTTGCTTGGTGATATTTTATCCATTTTGCCATTCTATGCCTTTTCAGTGGTGCATTTAGTCTATTCACATTCAAGCTAATTATTGAAATGTGAGAGTTGATCCTATCATAATGTTCTTAGAGAGTTGTTGTTCTTCCTGTTTGTGTGTTGTCTTTCTTTTGGTTTTGGAGTTGGTTCATGTGTGTTTTTAATCTTTTGCCTGTACTCTTGTGAAGAACATTGTTGTTCTTTTTTCCTTTTTTTCTGTGTTCAATACTTTCTTTTTTTTATTAATCAGTATTTTTTATTATGATTTTGTGGGGTACAGTTAAGGGTTAGGTGTACAATTATGTTTCATTCAGGCACCCTGTTGATAAGAGGTGTTTTCCCATCCCCAGACAGATATTTGCTACTGTTAATCCCATCCCTCTCCCCCCCATAGTTTCTTCAGTGTTTCTTATAGAGGTGGTCTGGTGGTAGCGTAGGTCCTTAGGGATTGGATATCTGGGAAAGATTTTAATTCTCCCTCACTGATGATGCTTAGCTTGGCTGGGTAGGTTATTCTTGGTTGAAATTGTTTATCTTTTAGAACTTTGAAGATAGGGCTCCAAGCTCTCCTAGCCTGGGGGGCTTCTGTAGATAAATCTGCTGCTATTCTAATTGGTCTTCCCCGATAGGTAGTCTGACCATTATCTCTTGCTGCCTTTAGAATTTTTTCTTTTATACCTACTTTGTTCAGGTGAATTATTATGTGTCTAGGTGTTGTTCTTTTCATTTGTTGTCTTGTAGGGTTCTCTGAATCTCTTGTGTTTGAATGGTCGCATCACTGATGAGATGAGGGAACTGCTCTTGAATAATCTCATGAAATGTTTGTTACAGTGTGGCCTCTGTCTCTTGTTCTGCCAATTACTCTTAGGTTCAGCCTCTTGAAATAATTGCTCATCTCTTGAAGGTTTTGTTCTGTCTTTTAAATCTTCTTTTATATGTTTTTTGACAGTTTGGGTTAGTTCTATATTTTGGTCCTCAAGTTCTGAGATTATTTCTTCTGCTTGGCTCATTGTGCTTTCCATGTTTATCAGTTTGTTATTTATTTCATTTACAGTATTCTTTACTGCTGTTATCTCAGTTATCAACTCCTTCCTATTTTCCTCTTGTCTCTCCTCAATTCTTTTTAATCTCTCTATTAATGTCTTGATATCTGAGTTTGTAGTTTGAGACTAGTCATTCTGGGGGTTCTTCATTGTTTGCATTCTGAAATCTGTTTTTTCAGTGTCTTACCTCCCAGGGGGTATGTGAGAGACCCATATTCTTCTTTTGGTTTTTCTTCATTTGTGTAGATTCCCCACACACACTTTTCTTCTTCCTTTTCTTAAATTCTGTTTTTCAGTGATGATATGGTCTCTTTTACTTCTTTTTTCTCAGTATCCTATTTTTCCATATTTGGATCCTCTGGCTTTGTTCACTTCTGAAGCTGGACTGTGGGTTGGGGGCTGTACTTTTTGCAGTTTTGAGATTTAGTTGAGAGGGGAGCTGTGATTCAGAATCTATATGCAGATCCCAGTATCCACCCACAGGTGTATGGGCCCCTGGAAATCCGCTTTCCACTGCCTTACACTCTGTCCATGCAGTGGAGGTTTAGGTTTGCTCCCTGGAACAAAATGAGGTAAAAGAAAAGGAAAACAATGGAAGAAGGAAGGAGGGCCAAGAGGAAGGTGGAGTGAGGGAAGAGTAAGTGGTAAAACAGACAGACATACAAGCTAACAAATGAAAAGACATACAAAGCCAAAAAAGAGAAAAACAAAAACAAAACCAAAATCCTAGAGCATACAGGTAATCACACAAACACACGGTCCAATAAAATCTTACCTATTGATGTAGGCTTCCCCTAAACAAACAGCGGGTCTAAAGAATAGAAGGAAGAAAGAAAAAAAAAATCAGTAAAATAACAAAAGCAAAGCAAGTATGAAAACGTTATCAAAACCTGAATTAAAAAAAAAAAACTAAAATTAAAGCAAATGAAAGTGAGCAAAACAATCAAAAAATAAAAACTAGGCATCAGGCTGGTTCTGAGGTTCTTCCTGTATGTTTAGAGTCCTTTCAGCTCTGATCTTTAGCCCCTCCCCTCTGCTCTCTTCACAGGAAGAAAGGATTACTCATAGCTTGGGTCAGTTGCTGCAGGTCTACTTTGGGAGGGGGGTGAGTCAAATCTGGGTTCACTCAACTTGCTGCCTGACAGATCTGCCATACAGATCTGAGTTGTCTGTGTCTGATTCAGCCTGGGGGAGGGGCTTCTGTCTCTCTGGGTTTGATGTAGATCATCTTGGGCAACAAGTTGGAGAAATGGCTGTGGTGGGAGGCTCCTCACTGGGCATGGACTTCTCTCCAGCTTCCCACTGATCAGATCTGGGACTCCAGCTGATCTGTCATGACAGGTGATGGTGCGGGCCAGGCGCCAGACACCAGGCAATGGGAATCAGCTGGATTCAGCAGGCTTTTCTAAGCGGTCTGGCAAGCAGCAGACAATCCTGCGTGCAATCTTGCTGACCTTGCTCCAATCTCAGGGCAGTGGGATTTTGCAGTCATCCTCAGAGGGGAGACCCGGGTGGATACATCTAGGTATCCCCATCAGATGGACTTTCATGCTCCCACCAGCACCAGTCCACCCACTCAGAGAGTCTTTATGAATACTTGCCTCCATGGAGACTCTTATAATCTGTCCTGTCAGTCGACATCTTAAGCTCCATCTCCCATTTTTCTTTACTGTATAAATCTATTTACATATTCTGCTTTTAATCTATGTTATAACTAACTTGTTCTGAAACATATGCTTTGAACATTGTCTTTAATTTTAAAGTCCAGTATGCAAAAAGCAATGGTGGAGGACCAAGATAATATTTATCTTCATCATTTCTATCTTATTTAAATGTGTAACAGTGCTTCATAGTATAGGTTTTGCAGTGAGACTATCTGAATTCAAATCCTGGTTCTGTCATGTAGCAATCTTGCCTATAGTGGTGAGTTCTAAAATTTCAGTATGCTTTAGTTTAATAATAATAACAGTAATAATAAAAAGAAAATAATATCCAGCTTATAGGATGGTTGTGAAAATTTAGTGTTTTTTAATTTATGTTAATGATGTGGGGTACAATTTAGGGTTAGGTATACAAATGTTCATTAGGCAGGTATTCTTGTTGATGAGGTGTGCCCCTCCCTCCCCTGGCAGTTTCCCTCAACTACCAATCCCACCCTCCCATGTCTGGCAGTTTCCAACTACTGCCAATACCTTTCTTATAGCATTACAATAATTGTTCAAGGTTCGCTTATCAGTGAGAACATATGGTACTCTGTTCTTTGTTTCTGTGATAGATCACTGAGTATAATCAAGTCTAAATCCATCCAAGTTGCTGAGAAGTCCATATGTTTGTCTTTATTTATGGCTGTGTGGTATTTCATTGTGTATATATACCACATTTTATTTATCCAGACCAGCTTCGATGGGCAGCATGGTTGGTTCCATATTTTTGCTATTCTTAATAGAGTTGCAGCAAACATGCAAGTATCTTTTTTGTAGAAAGATTTTAGTTTCTCTGGGTATACTCCCAATAGGGGGATTGCTGGGTCATATGGAAGGTCAATTTCTATTTCTTTCAGAAATCACCACATTGTCTTCCAAAGAGGTTGCACTTGTTTGCATTCCCACCAGCAGTGTAGAAGCATTCCTTTTTCTCTGCATCCTCCCCAGGATCTGTTATTTGTTTTATTAATGATAGCCATTTTTACTGGGGTTAGGGGGTATCTCGATGTGGTTTTGATTTGCATTTCTCTGATGATTAGTGAGGCTGAGCACTTTTTCATGTGTCTGTTGACTGCACGTATATCTTCTTTTGAGAAGTGTCTAGTCATGTCTTTTAACTACTTTTGAATGAGGCTGGTTTTTTTTTTTTTCCTTTCTGCACATTGAATTCCTTATAGATCCTAGATGTTAGGCCTTTGTCAGATATACAGTTGACAAATATTTTTTTCCCATTCTGTGGGCTGTCTAGTTTGATGAGGTCCCACTTGTCTATCTTAATTCTTATGGTATGGGCACTTAGGGTTTTGATCAGGAATTGATTGCCAGTTCTTATTTCCATAAGGATGTCTCCTGCATTTTCTAAGATTCTTATAGTTTGAGGTTTTACATTTAGGTCTTAGAGATGATTTTTGTGTATGGCAATAGGTGGGGGTCCTGTTTCAATCTTCTGTGTGTGAACAGCCTGTTTTCCTGCACCATTTACTGAATAGGTTCTCTCCCCAGTGGTTGTTATTTGTTGGAGGCTTTGCCAAAGATGAGTGTTGAGAAATTGAGACTTTGCTTCTGGAATCTCTATACTGTTTCATTGGTCTATATGCCTGTTCTTGCATCAGTACCAGACTGTTTTGATTATTGTAGCCTTATAGTAAAGTTTGAAGTCTGGAAGTGTGATACATCCTGCTTTATTTCTTTTGTGAGAGATTGTTTTGGCTATTTGTGGTCATTTATGCTTTCATATGAATTTCTGTGTTGTCATTTCCAAGTCTGAGAAGAATGATGTTGATAATTTAATAGGTATTGCATTGAATCTGTAGATTGCCTTGGTAGAATGGACATCTTAACAATGTTGATTCTTCCTATCCATGAGCATGGAATATTTTTCCATTTGTTTGTGTCTTCTTGGATTTCTTTGAGCAGTGTTTTATAGTTCTTATTGTAAAGGTCATTCACTTCTCTGGTTAGGAAGATGCTGAAGTTTTCTTTTTTTTGTGTGGCTATTGTAAATGGGATTGTGCTTCTTATTGGGTTCTCCACCTGCTTGTTGTTGGTGTATAAGAATGCAACTGTCTTTTGCACATTTATGTTGTACACTGAGTCTTTGCCAAAGTCCTTTGTCAGTGCAAGCAGGTTTTGACAGATTTTCGAAGTATAGGATCATATTGTCAGTAAAGAAGGATAACTTAATTTCCTCTTTTTCTATTTAGATACCCCTGATTTCCTTCTTTTGTCTAATTGCCCTAGCTAGGACTTCCAACACTATGTTGAACAAGAGAGGTGAGGGTGGAAAGCCTTGTCTTCCCCCTTCAGGGGAAATGTTTCTAGTTTATGTCCAATTTTAGTGTTTTTATGTGTATAAATAGTTACTTGCACTGAACAAATATTAAAAATGTTAGTTGTTATTTTCTTATTGTCACTTGTAACAATATATTTTCTGATCATTTTGAAAATAAAGCAAAATATTGATTTTCCTGATACCAATAAACTTGAACTCTTAAATATCCAGAAGTCGTGAAGCAGAACTTTTTTTATAGTAAGCAAATTATGCCATTGATATTAAATGTTATCAAGATATTATTAAAAATAAACTTTAAAATCTAAATTATAGTATAGGATTAATACATTTTTATCACCTACATTCATTGTTTTAATTAGTTAAAATCCTAAATGTTTGCTATGTGATATATCTTTGATGACTTTAGATTCTAAAATTGAAGTGAAGAAAATAGTCATACACTTTTCAGAATTATGATTGTTCTTTAATTAAAAGAGCTTTAAGAAATAAGAGAAAATTTCCATTCTTTGCCATACAAGTGCAGACAATAGTATATCTGAGAAAAGATAAGTAATTTTCAAGATTCCACAGCCAAAATTTAACAGTATGAATTTATATAATGGATGTAAGTTAACCTTTATTGCTGTTTGATATTTCATTTTTAGAAATTATTCAGAAACAATTGATGCATTTAAGGATAGAAAGCATATTACGATTGATCCTCACATTTTACAAATTTGACAGTCATGCAATTTAAACATTCTGGATGAAGTGTTCCTAAATATGAGGTTCTCTGGTTGAATTCCTTTCATTTATTATTTTATCAATGAATATTGAGACATTGCATAATGGGATACTGCCTGCTCACTATCAGCTTATTTTCCATAGTTTTCATATCTCTCTGTACAGTATGGTTATTAAATTGTTTTTAATTTTATTGAATTGTTTTTAATTTTATTGAATACCTATTTAATTAAATTTTATATTTAATGTCTTCTAATTAAAACTTAAAAAATTGTTGTTTTTAGTAGAAAGAAGTATAGATTTTATAAATTTATATAGAAAGAAAATCCTTAGACAAGATGAATTCTAAATTTTGAGGCCAATCAGATGCTAAGGTAGAATAAAATAAGGCAGCTGTGAGTTTAACTGAAGAAAATAACAAATGAAAGTATAACTGTCATGTTTAGAAAACATATTGTTGCAGAGTATGTTTTAAAAGTGAAGTAATATATTGAAAGTCTCTTGGAATAGAAGCCTTGCTCTCCAAATGTCACATTTTGGTTCAACTTTCACACTTTCAATGCTTATGAACATTTTCTGAAGTACATTACACACAACAGTAGGAAAGTACATTTTAACATATCTGAGAGATACTTTCTAAAGGTCATGAAAATTGAATGAAAAATATTTTGTGTCTACTGGAAATAAAGAAGAAACTGACAGAGCCAGCGCATGTTCTTTTTCATATTTCATTTTGCCTTCACATAGTCAAGAAAAGGTGTCGATTAGCAGGATACATAACTGAGCCTTGTGATGTTGGATGATTAATCTGATAGTGAAAGCTGAAATAAGTAGTTTTAAAGCTGTCTCAGCCTGAATGCATCAAATGCTTCAATAATTCTATTTAATTTGCCACAAATGCTTAGTCTGTACCTTCTCTTTCTAAACTTCTTTCTCCTCCTGCAGTTATTTTCCTGCCAATAGCAGAGAACAGGCATATTTCTAATAAACTGTGATTATTGAAAATAATTTTATAAACTCCCTTCTCTCACACCACGTATGTTCTCTTTAACCAAATCTCCCTTGTTCCTTTATCCTTTTATTGATTGTTTGATTGATTTACTGATTATTTTTCAGTTGTCTTACTCGGTCACCCAGCCTGGAATACAATGGCACAATCATGGCCTGCTGCAGCCTTGACCTTCTGTGCTCAGGTAATCCTTCCACATCAGCCACCTGAGTAGTTGGAACTACAAGCATGTGCCAATAATCCTGGCTATTTTTTTTTTGGGGGGTGGGGATCTTTGTAGAGATGAGGTCTTGCTATGTTACCTAGGCTGGTCTCAAATTCCAGTGCTCAAGCAATCTTACCTCAGCCTCCCAAAGTGCTGGGATTATAAGCATAAGCCTCTACACCTGGTCTCACCCTACTTTTAAACTCAAAAATTTATTGTTTTTATATGTTTTAATAATTAAATACACTTATAAAGAAATTTAAATGCATATTTTTCTAAAAAAATTAATAATAATATTTTATGCTATTGGTATGTATTATAATATACTCATAAAAATGCAATCAGTATAGTGGTTTTTTTTTTTTTTGAGTTTGAGTCTCACTCTGTCACCCAGACTGGAGTGCAGTGGCCGCTCCCGGCCACCGCAGCCTCGACCTGCTGGACTCCGGCGATCCTTCCGCCTCAACCTTCCAAGTAGCCGGAATTACAGGCATGCGCTACCATGCCCGGTTGATTTTTTGATTTATGGTAGAGATGAGGTCTCGCTGCCCAGGCGGGTCTCGAACCCGCGGCCTCAGGCAATCCACTCACCTCAGCCTCCCAAAGATGCGGGATTACAGGCTGAGCCACCGAGCCCGGCTGTGGGTATTTTTATTAAATGCATTTACCCTATGGAAAGCATATTAACAATTCTTTTTACTCTCTCTAGTTTATCCATATAATCAATAAATAACCTTACTATTATTGTTTAATCATGCATAATAATACAAAAGAAAACAAATTAGTCTTTTGTTTTCACACTTCAATACTATAATATCATTCTGAGGTTTTAAAAATGTAAATGTGCTTCTGGTTTTATTTATTTTGTATTACATAAATAAAATATACCTATATAATTATATTTTTAATTTATTCATTAATCTGTTACCTTATCAATTTTTATTATAACATATAACATGGTATTTCTTTTTCTCTTTTATTGTCTTATTAACTTTTGCTTTTTAAAATTTTTATCTTTAGAGTTTAGAATATGCACCATTAACTAATCATGGTTTAACTTAATATAATTTTGCACATATACTGTGCAATTATTTATGTTCATTTCTCTACTCCCAGCATATGTAAAATTGCAAATCATACTTCTGCATATATTATAAATGCCACAATAGATTGTTTTTAAATAGTCAATTACTTGAAGAGATTAAAATAGTAAAAAATGTATTTTATATTTACCCACATATTTAACATTTCTAGACCTCTTTTGTGTATACCCATCTGGTATCATCTCTCTAAAGCTGAAGAACTTCTTCTAATGTATAGTGTTGTTCTGTTCTGCTAATTTTTTTTTCAACAAAAAGTTTTTTGGTTTTTTTTCTCCCTTCATTCTTGAATTATAGTTTATTTATTTGCAGTATAGACTTCTAGGTTGGCAAGAATTTTGCCATCAATCATATGTTTGTTGTACATCTAAGGACTCTATTTCTAAAATTTTATTTCTTGTCATTGATTTTCAATAATTTGATTGTAATATTTTTTGGTGTATTATTTTAATCTCTGCTCTGGATTCATTAATTATTTTTGGATTAGAGATTTTACAGATTTCACAGTTTATAAAGTTTTCAGCAATCATATTTTCCAATACATTTTCTCCCTTTTTCTAAGACAGAAATGACACATATTTTATGATAGTAGAGATAATATGACAGAAAATTAGTTTACTGCTTCTCTGTTCATTTTTTATTTAAGAAGATTTATTAATGTAGATTTAATAGACAATCAACTATACATATTTAAAGTATGCAACTTTTTAAGTTTTAACATATATAGAAACATAAAATCATCACTAGTAATTTTTTGCTAATACTTGTTTGAGGATTTTTTCATTCCTGTTCATGAAGTATAACTGGTCTCAAGATGTCTTTTCTTGTAATATTTTTTTTTTTATTTGGTGTCTGGTTAATATTATACTCATAAAATTAATTATGAAGTGTTGATTCTTCATTTATTTCTGAGCTATCTTATCAATTAAGAAAAGTTGTTTCTTAAAGGTTTCCTTGAATTTACTATAGAGATTTGACCTAGAGTTTCTTTAATAAGTGCTTTTAAACTATCAATTCTATAAGATTAATTAACTAATTTTGAGGACATTTTTGTAGTGGCTTTTGAGTTTTCTATGTAGACAATGAAGTTGTATTAAAGTACAGATAGTTTTCCTTGCCATTTAAATATGAAAACATTTCCATCTCTTTCATATTGAACCACCTTGGACATCCAGTAAGATGAGATGTAGGAGTGGTAAGATGGACATGTATTTCTGTCCTTCAAACTTAAGATATTTAATCTCTCTATATGATGTTACCTGTAGGTCTATTGCTTAACAGACAAAACATTTTTTCTTTATTCTACTTTTTTTTGAGAGTTTTTGCATGGATAGTTATTGAACTTGTTGAATTTTATTTGATATCTATTAAGATCAATATGGTTATATAATTTAATCTGACAGAATGTTGGACTGCATACATTGATTTACAAATGTTAGACCAGTTTTTTTTTTTTTTTTTGAGTTGGAGTCTCACTCTGTCGCCCAGACTGGAGTGCAGTGGCCGCTCCCAGCCACCGCAGCCTCCACCTGCTGGGCTCCTGTGATCATTCCGCCTCTGCCTTCCAAACAGCCGAAACTACAGGCGTGCGCTACCACGCCCGACTAATTTTTTATCTATTGTAGAGATGAGGTCTCGCCAAGTTGCCCAGGCGGGACTGGAACCCGCGGGCTCAGGCAATCCACTCACCTCAGCCTCCCAAGGGCGTGGGATTACACGCTGAGCCACTGAGCCTGGCTGTTAGACCAGTCTTGTACTGTAAGTCTCCTATATATAAACGAGTTCTATTCCGAAAAGACAGCACCTTTCTAGTTCCAATTTGTTTGTAAGTCCAACAAAGTTAGCTTAGGCACCCAGCTAACACAATTGGCTACATAGTACTGTCCTATAATAGGCTTATAATACTTTTCACACAGATAATACATAAAAACACACAAAAAACGAAAACACTTTAAACCTTACAATATCTTGAAAAGCACAGTGGTTCAGTACCACTGTAAGCAACAGCTGGCATACAGGTGCTAGTGTTGAGTGAACAAGCAAGAAGAGTTACTGATTGAGCAGGGAGAGAAGGTGGGAGATTGCAGAGCTGAAGGTTCATCAGGAACAGGAAGCGGAGAGCCAGCTGCAATTTCACTCATTCCTGACATTGATGACACAGGTTCTGGTTCCTTGCTGGATTTAATTCTACCTACCCTCTTGACAAAATGGTTCAGTGATGTCTGTGTAGTTGCTCTTTTTTCTCATCATAGATGACATGGTAGCACTGGATTGCATTCTGAACTGCTGTTGCAATCTTTATGTACTGTTCTACATTTGGGTACAGTGCTTCAAAGACTAACAGTGCCTCCTCCAATAAAGAAGACCTCCTTGCCATTTTCTACATTGTGAATTTCTTTGTTTCTTCTGTTACTTCTTCCTCTTGACTCTCTTTATCCTTTCACTCGGCCTCCAACTCTATCAGATCTTCATTAGTGAGCTCCTTATGTCCACAGTAAGGAGTTTAATGAACTGGTTCTCTTGCAATTCTAGCTCTACCTTCTCACTGAGGATTACAAAGTTGTTGAAGACCTCTTTGGAATCTTCATTCACCTTCTCAAATCTATGAAAATCATGAACAATCTGCATGCAAAGTTTCTTCAATGTGACAATGTATGGCAGTCACGTGAACTAACTGACAAGACTGGACATGCAAACTCATGTTTGCATCTTTGAAAGTTCACAACTTGAAGATTCATATCTACAGGACTGACTGCATTTCTGGAATAAATTCTACTGGTTTTGACATATTATCTTTATATTGCAAGATTTGATTTGTTAATATTTTTCTAAAAATTTTATGTTGATATTAATGAGAAATATTGTTCTGTAGTTTTATTTTTCTTTAATGCCTTTATTTTGGTAGCAAAGTGATGTTAGTTTCATAAAATTAGTTAGAAACTATTTTCTCATTTTCTGTTTTGTGGAAAGAGTTTTAGTAGATTTTACATTACTGATAATATTTTTTTCCTTGTATGTTTGGTCAAATTTCCCAGGTAAATTTGTCTTTATTGAAAGGTATTTATGAAGGGGTTCTCCAAAAAACTAAAAATTATTTATAAAAAATGTGTTTTTATTCTTACGTGTTTAAACTTCAGTCACCTTCAAAGTACTCTCTATTTGATGCAATACACCTATTGAGATGCTTTTTCCACTGCTTAAAACAGTTTTAGAACTAATAAGCTTTGATGTCTTTTAGTGCTTCTTCTTTCTTTTTTTTTGTTTCCCCTCTTCGACATTGGCAAACAGTTCCCTTGGAGGACTTTTCTCATCCAAGGACAAGAAAAAGTCTCTCAGGGCAAGATCTGGTGAATGAGGAGGGTGGGTCTTGGGAGTCCTGCTGTTTTTGGTCAAAAATTGCTGAACACTCAGTGTAGTATGGGCAGGTGTGGTCCTACATCATCCTTCATGAAATGGGCAAATGCATTGAAAGAATCTCCAGAAAAAAAATCACTGGAGCCAAACATAGCCACTCACAACTGTTTGTCACAACTCGGGATGTTTCTGCTGCAAATTGTTGTGCAGCCTTCTCAAAACTTCTGCATAAAACCCTTGGTTGACCATTTGATCTGGAGAAATGTCTAAATGTACTACAATGGCCCACTCTCCAAAAGATAATCCTGTTCTTTTAGGCTCTTCTTCATAGTTAATAATTATATTTATTTATTAGAGAAAAAAATAGTATAGCAATTTCTTAAGTAAGTTTAGGTGATTTGTATTCATGAGATTTGTACATTTCATTCATGACATCCACTTTTTTGAGAGTTTCTAGTTTATGAAATAATCAATATCAAATTTATGGCCATGGTTATTTATGGTGCTATTACTCAATGTCTGTGAGATTAGTAGTTACTTTGTTTTTAAGTTGCAAAATAAACATCACATCAAATTTTCCATCTTAAACATAGTAAGCATACAACCAAGTGGTATTAAGCACATTCACTTTGTTGTGCAAACATCATCGCCATCCATTTCTAAAACTTTGTTGACCTTGCAAAACTAGAACTTTGCACCCATTAAACAACAACTACTCGTTTACCTCTTCCCCCAAGATCCTGGGAGTCCCCATTCATCTTCTGTCACTGTAAAGTTACTCTTAAAGGTGACTTGCATAAGTGGAATCAAATAATATTTGCTCTTCTGAGCTAACTTATTTCACTTAGCATGTTTGCAGAATTCAACCATGTTGTAGCAGCCCCATCATTAGGTCATTTCTTTTTAAGTCTGAATAATAATTGATTGTGTATATATACCACATTTTCCCATTTATTTATCCATCAGTGGATACTTGAATTGTTTCTAATATTTGACTTTTGTGAATATGCTATTGTGGACACGGGCATACAAATGACTGTTTTACTTTCTACTTTGAATAGTTTGGATCATATATCCTGATGTGAAATATCTGGATCATAAGATAATTTCATTTTTTAATTTTTTTGAGAAATCACCACATTGTTTTCCATAGCAGATATGTCATTTTACATTTCCACTAATGCACATGGGTTTCAATTTCTCCACATATTCACCGACAATTATTATGCTTTATTTCCTTAATAACTAATGATGTTTGTTTAATGTAATTATTGGCCATTTATTGTCCATGCATATATCTTCATATGTATATTTATATCATATATATTTTCTCTTCAAGTCCTTTGCCCATTTTATAAAATCAAATTTTGTTGTTGCTACTTAGTTATAGCAGCTCTTCATAGATTTTGGGGGGCATTAATATATTATTAGATATTTGATTTGCAAATATTTCTTTTATTACATGGGTTGAATTTTCACTCTATTGATTGCATCTTTTGCTGTGCAGAAATGTTAAAATTGATGTAGTGCAATTTGTCTAATTTTTTTCTTCTGATGCTTGTGCTTTTGGTGTTGTATAAAATAAATAATTGCAAATCCAATGTCATCTTCTTATTTTCTTTTGGGTATTACAGTTTATCTCTCATATTTAGTTCTTTTGTCCATTTGAACTTAATTTTTGCATATGGTGTAAGGTAAAGGTCTAACTTTATTCTTTTACATGAGGACAGTTCGTTTTCTCAATACTATGTGTTGAAAGACTATCTTTTTTTCCACTGAGTGGTCTTAGTATCATTGTTAAAAATCATTTGACAATATTTGCAAGGTTTTATTTCTGGGATCTATATTCTATTTTGTTGATTCATATATCTGTGTAAATCAAGTTTATTAATAACATTATTCATGTAATCAGTATCCTTAGAGAATTTTGATCTGCTTGATCTACCAGTTATTGAGATAGGTGTGTTAAATTATATGAAAATAATTCATTTGTCTTTTTTTCAGTTCTATCATTTTTTGCCTTATGTATTTTGATGCTTTGTTGTCACATGTATGCATGTTTATGATTGCTATGTTGTCTTGGAGGATTGATTACTTTATTGTCATGTTATGGACCTCATTACCTCTGAATATCTTTCTTGTTCTGGTCACTTTGTCAAAAGTAATATTGTTATCCTGTTTTTCTTTTGAATAGAAGAAGAACGTATGTATAGTACCATCTCTTGACCTTTAACATATCTGAGCATTTATATTTAAAACATATTTCTTGTAAATAGCATATAGTTGAGTCATTTGGTCTTTTTAACTTTCTAATACAATTTGACTGTATCTATCTTTATATTGTTAAGTTTATTCCATTTACACTTAAGAGATTATAGATATGGTTGAAGTAAAATATATTATAATTGTAACAATTTTCTATTCATAGCATTTGTTATTTTCAGTGCCCCTTTCTCTGGGTACTCTGATTTTAATTGAGCATTTTATTTCATTCTACTTTATCTATTCTTTGACATCTCATTGATATATTTTTAAAAACTTAGTGTATATATCAATATATCATTTAAAATTTTATAAATTTTAGTGTTTGTGCTAGGATTTAAATAATCTATTTCCACCTTCAAATAACATTACATTATTTCATTTGTAGAACAGGTACTTTATAAGAGCTGCCACCCTTTTGTCTGTTGTGCATTCTATAAGAATTAAAGACTTTTGATGGTGGCATCTATCTCAATGATACTGAAACAGATGAAAAATTGAAGTCTTTGTTATTACGGTTTTAAAATAAAAAGGCTGCCACATAAGGTCACACAAAGATTCGTAAATGTAGACAATGTAACAATAAACTTGACCTGCAGGGGGAAGGTATGTTTTATAATAAATTGCACAAGGAAAGTGAGATTTCACCAGGTCATAAATGACTGGTTCATTTGAACAAATATGTAGGCTTCAGGACATAGGAGACTGTTCCTAATGGTTTAGTTCTGGTTCCCAGAAAGTAAAATTATAGTAAGAGGAATAGTTGTATAGTGTGCATATGCCCCAGAGAGTGAGATATATTTGGAGTAGGAACTCAGCAAACTGCCCAAGAAGGAGAATTGAGAATTTTCATCTGTAACTTTAAAATTGAGCCAAGGCACCACTTGTAAAATATTACACCACAATTGACACCTTGATGTCTTGACATCAGTCTTGAGCTCAATTATTTTGAATATCTGATTGGTGAAAACAGTAGAGAAGATTTCTGGAAAGCTGGACATGAGTTGCCCTAAACAGCAACCCCCCCCCCCAAAAAAAAAGAAAGAAAAGAAAAGAAAAAAATACTACATTAAAAAGGAAGTTCAGTTGATTAAAGGTTTGGGGGATTATATCTGGATTCTTTATTCTATTCAATTGGTTTATGTACCTGCTCTGTACCAGTAACATGAGGTTTTTGCTACTACAGACTTGTAGAATTTGAAGTCAGGTGATATGATGCATCCAGTTTTGTTCTTTTTGCTTAGAATAGCTTTGGCTATACTGGCTTTTTTTTTTTTTTCTTCCTTTTTCTCATTCTGTAAATAATGATGTTGATAGTTTGATAGGAATTGCATTGACTCTGTAGATTACTTTCTGCAATGTCATTTTAATAATGTTGATTCTTCCAATCCACGAGCATGAAATGTTTCTCCATTTGTTTGTGTCCTCTACAATTTATTTCAGCAGAGTTTTGAAGTTCACCTTGTAGAGATCTTTCAACAAACAGATAAAAACATACACTGAGGAAATGACACTCTATTCAACAAATGACACTGAGAAAATTGAATAGCTACATGCAGAAAAATGAAGCTTCAAACCATATACAAAAATTAACTCAAGATGGATGAAAGACTGACATGTTAGACCGGAAACCAAAAAAATTATATATATATATTCTAGAAGAAAGCCTAAGAAAAACACTTTTGGACATCAACCTAAGCAAATAATTTATGGTTAAAATCCCTAAATCAAATGCAACTCAAATAAAAATAAATAAGTGGGACTAAATTAACTTTAAAAGCTTCTGAACAGAAAGTAATAATAGTAATAATAATAAGAGAGCAAAAAGGATGGGAGAAGATATTTACAAACTATACATCTGACAATGGACTAATATCAGAAGCTACAAAGAATTCAAACAAATCACCAGTATAAAAGCGAATAATTCCATTAAAAAGTGGGCAAACAACATGAACAGATATCTCTCAAAAGAAGATTTACAAATGACCAACAAACATGAAAAGATGGTCAGTATAGGTCATAATCAGGGAAATGACAATAAAAACTGCAATGAGATACCACCTTACACAAGTGAGAACAGCCATTATTAACAACAACAAAAAATAGATGCTGGCATGAATGCAAAGAAAAGGAAATAATTAAACATCATTTGTGGGATCACAAACTAGTACAACCTCTGTGGAAACTGATATTCAGATTTCTCAAGGAGCTAAAAGTTGATCTACCATTTGACCTAGCCTTCCCTACTAGGTATCTACCCAAAGGAACAAAGGTTGTTATATAAAAAATACACTTGCTTCCTCCACCCGCCATGTTCATTGCAGCAAAATCACAATTGCAAAGATGTGGAATCAATCTAAATGCCCATCAACTGATCAGTGGATAATGAAAATGTATTATATGTACATTATGGAATACTTTTCAGACATTAAAAATCATGAAATAATGTCTTTTGCAGCAACTTAAATAGAATCGGAGAACATTATCCCAAGTGAACTAACTCAGAAACAGAAAACCAAACACCACATGTTCTCACTTATAAGTGGGAGCTAAACTAAGGATCTGCAAAGACATAGAGAATGTTATAATGGACTCTGGAAACTCAGAAAGGTGGGGGTGGAAGGGGAGGAGGGACAATGTTCACAAGTGGAGGTGGTGGGCACTTGTGAAGATGAGACCAAAAACTATTTGTACCCCGTAAAGCTATTGAAATAAAGAAAAAAAAAAGAGAAATGAAAATGTTGTAAATCAGAAATACAAGTTTAATATAAAGAAAGGAAGAGTGTCAGAGAAGGAATAAGTGAAAGCAAAATAAAATATTTTCTTTTTCTTATTAAAAAAATTAAAAGGCTAGGCGCAGTGCCTCACACCTATAATCCCAGCACTTTGGGAGGCTGAGCTGAGAGGATTGCCTGAGCCCATGGGTTCGAGACCAGCCTGGGCAACTAGGTGAGACCTCATCTCTACCATATCAAAAAAGTAGCTGGGCATGGTGGCACGTACTTGTAGTTCCAGCCACTTGGAACACTGAGGCGGAAGGATCGCCTGAGTCCAGCAGGTTGAGTCTGTGGTGGCCGTGAACAGTGTGCCACTGCATCCATGGAGTGAGACTTCTTCTCAAAAAAAGAAAGAAAGAAAGAAGAAGAATAAATAAAATAAAAAGAAATAGACCGAGTAAAGCATGGATAATCCCTGAAAGTCAGCTGTTAACCAAGATCTCATTTGTTTGGTGTTAAGTAGAAAAATAAATCAATCATGACAAGGGCCTGTAGGAATATTTTGGTTGAATTACAGAATATGTTAAAGATATGGGTTATGTTATTTATGACAATGACTTCATGCCTCACACTTTTTGTTAAAGTGACCACTTGACTAGTGTTGTTAATCCACATATAATTATTAATAATATTGTAAACACTTTGTTTAACTAATAAAAAATTTATACATAATAAACTTTTTAAAACTATTTTCCCCATATTTCCCAGGCCTTATTTAAAAAGGCCTATTATATGTTGTTCTTGAGATACTAGAGCTTGAGACTTGGTAGGTTAGTGTTCAGAGATTTATTTTCACGTGTATGTCAATAGATTTGAGGGTACAAATTGGTTTTGGTTACATGAATACATTATATAGTGGTGAAGAAGTCTGGGCTTTAAACATATCCCTCTTGGGCACTAGTGCCCATTGTTAAATCCAGTAGATGATTCTTCATCCCGACCCTCTTCCTAACCTCCCGCTTTGGAGTCACCAATGTTCATTATATCATTCTATATCCATTTGCATGCCCTCAGTTTAGTTCCCATTTATAAGTGACAACATCTGGTATTTTGTTTTCCATTTCTGCATTGTTTCACTTAGAATTATGTTCTCCATTCCATCTAAGTTGCTGCAAAAGATATTATTTCATTATTTGAATGGCTGAATATTCTGTGGTATTTATACACCATATTTTCATTATCCACTGATTAGTTAATGGGCATTTAAGTTCATTCCACGTCTTTGCAATTGTGTGTTGTGCTGTGGGATACATAAGAGTGTAGGTGTTAGTTTTGTATAATGACATCTTTTCCTTTAAATAGATAGTGAGTGGTAGAATTGTTGAATTGAATGGTTAATTTATTCTCAGTTCTTTGAGAACACCTCACACCAATTTCTATAAAGGTTGTACTAATTTACATTCCACCATCTGTGTATTAGAGTTCAATCTTCACTGCATCCATGCCAACATCTATTGCTTTTTGATTTTTTTTTTTTCTTTTTGAGTTGGAGCCTCACTCCGTCGCCCAGACTGGAGTGCAGTGGCACAGTCCCGGCCACTACAGCCTCGACCTGCTGAACTCCAGCAAACTTTCTGCCTAAGTCTTCCAGTAGCTGGAACTACAGGCACACGCTACCATGCCCAGCTAATTTTTTTGATTTATTGTAGAGATGAGGTCTCGCCAAGTTGCCCAGGCGGGTCTCAAACCCACAGGTTCAGGTAATCCACTCACCTCAGCCTCCCAAAGCGTGGGATTAAGAGCTGAGCCACCGAGCGCGGCTGTTTTTTGATTTTTTAATAATGGTCATTCGGACTGGTGTGCAGTGGAATCCTAGTTTGGTCTTATTTGCATTTCCCTGATAATTAGTGATGTTGAACATTTTTTCATGTTTGTTGGACTTTTATATATCTTCTTTTGAAAGATGTCTGAAGTTTTACGTTTTGGTCTTTGATACATTTACCCAAGGGTTGATTTTTTTTGTATGGTGATAAGTAGGGAGTCCTGTTTTAATACTCTGCATGTGGTCAGCCAGTTTTCCAGCACCACTTACTGAATAAGTTTTCCTCTCCAGTGATTGTTAGTGGAGGCTTTGTCAAAGATGAGTTGGTTGAGAAGCTGAGGTTTTGCTTTCAGAATCTCTGTTCTGTACCATTGGTCTATATGCCTATTCTTGTACCAATACCAAGTTGTTTTGATTATTGCAGCCTTATAATAAAGTTTAAAGTCTGGAAGTGTGATACCTCCCACTTTGTTTCTTTTGCTGAGGTTGGTTTTGTCTATTTGTGGTTGTTTATGTTTCCATATGATTTTCTGTATAGTTGTTTCCAGATCTGAGAAGAATGATGCTGGTAATTTAATGGGTATTGCATTAAATCTGTAGATTGCCTTGGGTAGGATGAATATCTTAACAATGTTGATTCTTTCAATGGAATATTTTTCCATTTGTTTGTGTCATTTTTTATTTCTTTGAGCAGTGTTTTGTAGTTTTTGCTGTAAGTGTCTTTCACTTCTCTGATTAGGAAGAGGTTTTTCATTTTTTTGGTTGCGATTGTCAATTGACCCATGCTCTTTAGAACTGGCAACCATCCTGATCAAAATCCCAAGTGCCATGACATAAGAGATAAGGCAGACAAATGGGACCTCATCAAACTGAAATCTTCTGCAAAGTAAAATAAACCATAAAGAGAGTGGAGAGACAATCCACACAATAGGAAAAAATATTTGCCTACTATATGTATCTAACAAAGGTCTAATATCTAGGATCTACAAGGAACTCAAATGTGCTGAAAAGAAAAAAGAAACAGCCCTACAAAAGTGGGCAAAAGATATGAATAGACACTTCTCAAAAGAAGACATGCAATCAACAGATACATGAAAAAATGCTCAGCTTCACTAATTATCAAACAAATGTAAATTAAAACCATATTGAGATAACAGCGAACTCCAGTCAGGTGATCATCATCAACTACAAAAAAAAAAAAAAAAAAAAGATGCTGGAGAGGATGCAGAGAAAAGGAAACACTTCTACACTGTTGATGGGATTTTAAACCAGTACAACATCTGTGGAAAACAGTGTGGCAATTTCTAAAAGACCTACAAATCAACCTTCCATATTCAGCAATTCCCATTCTGGGAATATCATTTTCATTTGATCTGTAGTTCTTTGTTTGTTTTTTAGTTTTTAGTTTAGTTTAGTACCAGAGGAACTCAAATCACTCTATGAAAGAGCTACTCTATGAAAAAATATGTACACGCATATTTATTGCAGCATTATTGACAATAGTAAAAACATAGAACCAATAATAATATACAGCAAAAGTGGACTGGATAAAAAAATGTGGCACATAGACACAATGAAATATTACTCAGTCATAAAGAAGGACAAAATTGTGAACTTTGCAGTATCTTGGATGGTCTTAGGGTCTATAATATTCAGTGATCTAACACAGAAACAAAGAAGTGAGTATCACATGTTCTCACTCATAAGCGGATCCTGAACAATTATCATAATACTATAAGAAAGGGATAGACAGTAGTGGGAAACTTCCAGGGGAGGGAAGGGGGCACACTTCGTCAATAAGCTTACCTGGTCTCAAACCAGGTGAAGTTTGAGGTCTCAAACCAGGAGAACCAAATGAGGCCCAAATTTTACCTATACAATGACCATTTGTATATCTAATCCTGAATTGTACCCAGCATCTTTAAAATAAATTTTAAAAGTCTGTTCACATTGTTTTCCCACTTTTTAAATTGGCTTGTTTGTTTTTTTCTTGCTGATTTGTTTGAGCTCCTTGTAGATTCTGGTTGTTAATCCTTCGTCAGATACTTAGTTTGTGAATATCTTCCCCCATACTATATGCTGTGTATTTTTTCTGTTTATTATTATTATTGCTGTGCAGAAACTTTTCAGTTTAAGTCTCACTTATTTTTGTTTCAGTTGCATTTGTTTTTAGGGTCTTGGTCTTAAAATCTTTGCCTAGACTAATGTTCAGAAGAGTTTTGCCTAATTTTCCTTACAGGAATTCTTATGGTTTCAGGGCTCACCTTTGAATCTATAATTCATTTTTAGATGATTTTTCTGTATGGTGAGAGATAGGGATTCAGTTTCATTCTTCTACATGTGACTATCCAATTTTCCCAGCACTATTTTTTGAAGAGGGTGTCATTTTCTAGAGAATATTTTTGTCTGCTTTGTCAAAAATAAGTTGGTTGAAGTTATTTGGGTTTATTTCTGGATTCTCTATTCTGCTCCATTGCTCCATGTGTCTGCTCTTGTACCAAATGCCATGCTATTTTTGTTACTACAGTCTCATAAAATAAATTGAAGTCAGCTAATGTGTTGCATCCAGCTTTGTCATTTTTGCTTAAAATTGCTTTGGCTATTCTGACTCTTTTTTGGTTCCATATGAATTTTAAGATTTTTTTCCTAATTCTGTGAAAAATGTTTGAAAGACATTGTGTTGAATCTGTAGATTCTTTGGTAGTGTGGTCATTTTAGCAATGCTGATTATTCCAGTATATAAGCCCATGCATATGGAAAGTATTTTTATGTGTTTGTGTCCTATGATTTCTTCTGTTAGTGTTTTTTAGTTTTTCCTTGTAGAGGTCTTTCATGTTCTTAGTTAAATATATTCCTGGGTATTTTTTCTTTTGGGAGTTATTTTTAAATGAAGCCGAGTTATTTGATTCTTAGTTTGGTTGTTATTGATGTGTAGTGGTCTTACTGATGTATGTGTTGATTTTGTTACCCAAGACTTTATTGAATTAATTTTTTAAAGTCCAGCAATCTTTTGGAAGAGTCTTTAGAATTTCCTAGGTATAAGATCATTTCCACAACAAACAGAGATAGTTTGATTTCTACTCTTCCAATTTGGATACTTTTTATTTCTTTTATTTGCCTGATTTCTCTGGCTAGGACTTGTAGTACTATGTTGAATAGAAGTGGTGGAAGTAGACATCCTTGTTTTGTTCTAGTTCTGAGAGGAAATGTTTTCAACTTTTCCTCATTCATTGATGTTATTTCTGTGGTTGTTGTATATAGCTTTTATTATTTTGACATGTGGTCCTTTTATGCCTATTTTTTGAGCGTTTTTATCATGAAGAGATGCTGGGCTTTATGGATACTTTTTATTTGTCTATTGGAATGATCATATAATTTTTGTTAATAATTCCATTTATGTGGTGGATCATGTTTAATTACTTGCATATGTTGAACCATTCTTGCATTCCTGGGATAAATCCACTTGATCATGGTGAATTGTTTGTTGGTTGTGCTGTTGGATTCAATTTGGAATGTCTTGTTGGGGATTTGTATATCATTTTCATCATTTTCATTTGATGTATAATTTTTTGTTTGGTTTTTAGTTTTTAGTTTAGTTTAGTTTAGTTTTTGTTTGTTTGTTTGTTATTTCAGGGTGATAATAGCTTCCCAGAATGAGTTAGGGAGAATTTTCTCATTCTCAATCTTATCGAATAGTTTGGTAGATTTGGTACCGGTTCTTATTGGAAAGTTTGATAGAATTCAACTCTGAGTCTATCAGGTTCTTGGTTTTTATTTTTATTGTTGTTGGAAGACTTTTAATAACTGATTGAATTTCGCTACTTTTTATTGTTCTGTTCAGGGTTTCTGTTTCTTCCTTATTTAAGGTTGGGAGGTTGTATGTTTCCAAGAATTTATACATTTTCTCTAGATCTTTCTAGTTTGTTTGCTTAGAAGTAATAGTAATCTTGAATAGTTTTTTGTATCCTGTGGCATTAGTTAAAAGGTTTTCATTTTCATTTCTTTGAGCTAGTTTTAATCTTATCTCTTCTTGATTAATCTAGCCAATGGTATATCAATTTTGTTTATCTATCAAAGGGTCAACTTTTTGTTTCAATTATCCTTTTGTTGTTTGAATTTCTTTTTTTATTACTATTATAAAGATGTGGGGGTACAATTCAGGGTTAGGTATACAAACATTGATAACACAGGTTTCCTTGTTAATGAGGTATGCCCCTCCCTCCCCTAGCATTACCCTCAAATGCCAATCTCACCCCTCTTCCCTGATAATTTCCCACTACTGCCAATCTCTTTCTTACAGTATTAAAATTGTTCAAGGTCCACTTATGAGTGAAAATATATGGTACTCTGTTCTTTGTTTCTGTGATAGATCACTGAGTATGACCGACTCTAAATCCATCCAAGTTGCTGCAAAGTCCATATGTTTGTCCTTCTTTATGGTTACATAATATTCTTTGTGTATATGTACCACATTTTTAAAATCCAGTCCAGCTTCAATGGGCAACATGGTTGGTTCCATGTTTTTGTTATTGTGAATAGAGCTGCAACAAACATATGTGTGCAGGTATCTTTTTTGTCGAATGATTTGAGTTCCTCCAAGTATATTCCCAATAGGGGAATTGCTGAGTCATATGAAGGTCAATCTCTAGTTTGTTCAGAAATTGCCACACTGTCTTCCAAAGAGGTTGCACTAGTTTGCATTCCCTCCAGCAGTGTAGAATCATTCCTTTTTCTCTGCACCCTCACCAGCATTGGTTGCTGTTTGTTTTATTAATGATGGCCATTTTTACTGGTGTTAGGTGGTATCTCAATGTGGTTTTGATGGCATTTTTCTGATGATGAGTGAGGCTGAGCACTTTTTCATGTGTCTGTCGACTGCCTGTATATCTTCTTTTGAGAAGTAGAGAAGTGTCTATTCATGTCTTTTGCCCACTGTTTAATGGGCTGCTTGTTTTTTTGTTTTTTGTTTTTTTTCCTTTCGGCTTATTTGAGTTCCATGTAGATCCTAGATGTTAGGCCATTGTCAGATATAGAGTTGGCAAATATATATATTTTTACCATTCAGTGAGCTGTCTCCCTGATCTCTTGATGGTTTCTTTTGCTTTGCAGAAGCTCATTAATTTCATGAGGTCCCACTTGTTTATCTTATTTCTTAAGGTATGGGCATTTACGGTTCTGAATAAGAATTGGTTGCCAGTTCCAAATTCCATAAGGGTGTCTCCTGCATTTTCTAAGATTATTACAGTTTGAGGTTTTACGTTTAGGTCTTAGATCCATTTAGAGTTAATTTTGTGTATGGTGATAGGTAGGGGTCCTGTTTCGATCTTTTGCATGTGATCAGTTTTCCCAACATCACTTACTGAATAGGTTGTTGGAGGCTTTAAAGATGAGTTGGTTGAGAAACTGAGGCTTTGCTTCCAGAATCTCTATCCTGTTCCATTGGTCTATGTGCCTGTTCTTGTACCAGTACCAGGCTGTTTTGATTACTATAGTCTTATAGCAAAATTTGAAGTCTGAAAGTGTGATAACTCCTGCTTTGTTTCTTTTGTTAAGAATTATTTTGACTTCGTGGTTGTTTATGTTTCCATATGAATTTCTGTACTGTCATTTCCAGGTCTGAGAAGAATGATGCTGGTAACTTAATGGGTATTGCATTGAATCTGTAGATTGTCTTTGGTAGCATGGACATTTTAGCAATGTTGATTCTTCCTATCCATGTGCATGAAATATTTTCCATTTGTGTGTGTCTTCTTGGATTTCTTTGAGCAGTGTTTTGTATTTCTCATTGCAAAGGTCTTTCACTTTTCTGGTTAGGAAGACGCCGAGGTATTTCATTTTTTGTTTGTTTGCTATTGTGTATTGGATTGTGCTTTTAATTTGGGTCTCTGCTTGCTTGTTGTTGGTGTATAGGAATGCAACTGTCTTTTGCACATTATTTTGTACCTGAGACTTTGCCAAAGTCCTTCAGCAGTGTAAGAAGGTTTTTGACAGATTCTCTTGGATTTTCAAGGTATAGGATATATCATCAGCAAAGAGGGATAACTTGACTTCCTCTTTTCCTTTTTGGACACCCCTGATTTCCTTCTCTTGTTTAATTGCCTGAGCTAGGATTTCTAACACGATGTTGAACAAGAGGGGTGAGAGTGGGCAGCCTTATCATGTTCGAGTTTTCAGGGGAAATGCTTCCAGTTCTGACCATTTAGCAATATGTTAACTGTGGGTTTATTGAAGATGGCACTTACTATTTTGAAGTAAGTTCCTTCTATACCTGAGTATTTAAGGGTTTTTATCAAAAGTTTTTTCTGCATCTAATGAGATAATCATGTGGTTCTTGTTTTTACATTTGTTGATGTATTTAATTACATTTATGGTCTTATGAATGTTGAACCAGCCCCTGCATCCTGGGGATGAAGCCTACTTGGTCATGGTTGATGATTTTTGAGATGTGTTTTTGGATCTAATTTGCTGGAATCTTACTGAGGATTTTTGCATCTATGTTCATAAGGGATATTGGCCTGTGGCTCTCTTTTGTTGTTGTTGGATATTTACCTGGTTTGGATATCAGTGTGATATTAGTGTTGTAAAATGATTTGGGGAGAATTTCAACTTTCTCAATTGCCTGGAATACTTTCATAGGACTGATAGCAGCTCCTCCTTGTACATTTTGTAGAATTCTACTGGAAAGCCATTCAGTCCAGGTTTTTTTTTTTGTTTTTGTTTTTGTAGGTAGTTTTCATATGACAGAGTCAATTTTCTGGGTTGTTATTGGTCTATTTAGTGTCTCCATGCCTTCTTGTTTCAACCTGGGGAGGTTGTGTGATGTCAGAAAAACCTCCATTTCATTTAGGTTATCAAGTTTGAGTCCATATAGGTGTACATAGTAATCTCTGATAATCTGTATTTCTTCAGGGTCAGTTGTGATTTGATCTTTTGTATTTCTGATTGTGTTTATTTGGACTTTTTCTCTCTTTTTCCTGATCATTCTGGCTAGGAGCCCATCAATCTTGTTAATTCTGTCAAAGAACCAGCTTTTTGTTTTGTTGATGTTTTCTATGATATTTTTGTCTTCTATTTCCCATATTTGGGCTCTTATTTTGGTGATTTGGATACTTCTGCTAAAGTTAAGGTTTTGATGGTCTTTCTTTCCAGCTCTCTTAGGTGATTTGCTAGACTCTCCACTTGTGATCTTTCCATTTTCTTGATGTCTGCTCATAGAGATATAAATTCCCCTCTTAGAAATGTTTTCATGGCATTCCAGAGGTTTTGGTAAGATGCTTCTTCATTTTCATTTGTTTCCAGGGATCTTTTAATTTCAGCTTTGATTTCAGTATTGACCCAGTAGTTGTTTGACATCATGCTGTTTATTGTCCATGTCTTTTTGGGCTTTGGGGAAATGTTGTTGGTGTTGATATTTATCTTTATTCCACTGTAGTCTGAGAATGTACATGGCAAAATTTCAACCTTATAGAATTTGTTTATGCTTATTTATGACCAAGGATGTGATCAATCTTAGAGTACATTCCACGTGGTGATGAGTAGAATTCTGTGGTTGTTGGGTGGAATAATCTGTAGGTATATATTAAGTCCATTTGGTCAAGTGTCAAGTTTAGGTTCTGGATCTCCTTGTTGATTTTTTGCCTCGATGATCTATCTAGGCCTGTTAGTGGGGTATGCAAGTCCCCTGCTAAAATTGTGTTAGAGTCAATATCTTTTTTTAGTTTACTTAGTAGTTGCTTTATAAATGCTGGTGCTCCTGTGTTGGGTGCATATATGTTTAGGATGGATATTTCTTGTTGCTGCAATGATCCTTTTATCATTATGTAGTGTTCTTTTGCATCTTTTAAAATTTTTGATAGTTTAAAGGTTGTTTTGTCTGATGTTAAGATCATAACTCCTGCCTTCTTTTGTGATTCATTTGCCTGGAAACTCGTTTTTCAACTTTTAACTATGAGTCTTTGTGTCTCTTATAGTGAGATGGGTCTCCTGGATGAAGCAAATAACTAGGTCATGGCTTCTTATCCAGTTTGCCTTTCTGTGTCTTTTCAGTGGTGCATTTAGTCCATTCACATTTAGGCTGTTTATTGAAATGTGATTGTTTATCGCTGTCATGAGGTTCTTATGAAGCGTTTTTTTGCTTGGCTTTGGAGTTAATGTATGAGTGTTTTCAAATTTCTTGTTGCACTGTATTCTCTATTGATTCTGTGCTCTGCTGTTCTCTTGGGAAGTGTGTGGTCATTCATTTTTTTTCCTATCTTCTGTGCTTAATACCTTTTTAAGTGTCTCCTGTAGAACTTGTCTAGAAGCTGCATAATCTCTTAGGGATTGGATGTCTGGGAAGGATTTTAGTTCTCCATCACTGTTGAAGCTGAGCTTGTCTGGATAGGAAATTCTTGGTTGAAATTGTTTATCTTTGAGGACTTTGAATGTTGGACTCCAGTCCCTTCTTGCTTGTAGTGTTTCTGTTGATAGGGCTGCTGCTATTCTGATTGGTTTTCCTTCGTAGGTAGTCTGACCTTTCTCTCTTTCTGCCTTCGGATTTTTTTTATGCCTACTTTTTGTAGACAAATTACTATGTGTCTAGGGGTTGATCTTCTCATTTGATGTCTTGTGGGGGTTCTCTGTATCTCTTGTGCCTGGCTGGTCACATCTCTGGTGAGAGAGGGACAGTTTTCTTGGATTACCTTCTGGAATACTTGCTCCAAGTTATTTTCTGTTTCCTTTCTTCTTCTTGGATGCCAAATCAGGTATAGGTTTGGACTCTTGATATAATTGCACATCTCTTGTAGGCTTTGTTCTCTCTTTCTGAGTCTTCTTTCTATGTTTTTTACTTTCAAGTTAATTCCTTGTTCTGGACTTCAAGTTCTGAGATTCTTTTTTCAGCAAGATTAATGCTGCTTTCCATGCTTGTCATCTTGCTATTTATTTTTTGGATGAAATTTTGTATTGCCAAAATCTCTGTTACAAGTTCTTTCAGTATTGCAACATGTCTTTCTTGAATCTTATTCACTCTTTCCACCCATTCCCTAACTCTCTGTAGTATTCTGATGTCAGCCATTGGTGACTTCCATTGTTTGGGCTCCAAGGTCTGATTTTTCAGGAGTTTTGTCTGTGGTACACTTGAAATTTCCTGAGGTTTTCCTTTGGTTTTTCCTCATTTGTGACAGATATCTTATTTTTCTCTTAGTACTGTTATTCAGCATCAGTGAGAGAAGCTTTCTCTTCTGATGTTTGCTCAGTCCTCTCTTCTTCCCTGATCCAGGCTCTGGTTTCGTTCTATTTTGAAATAGAATGGTGGATGGGATGCTTTGCTGTCTCTTGCAGTTTTTGAAATTCAAAGAAAGTAGGTGATTGGGCACTAGGATTCAGATACTACTACTTGCAAATTACAATGTTCATTTATTTTGGTATGTGTTCCCTGAGACCCCTCCACCACCACTCTATATGAACACACACACACAAACACACGCACACACACACACACACACACACACACACACACAAACTGGAATAACAACAAAGTGAAACAAAACTAACAACAACAAAAACACCAAGAAAACTAAACACATACACACATGCCTAGAACAAAGTGAATACAAAGAAAAATGAATGACCAGGGGGTGGGGGAAAGGAATTCAGGTTGAAGCCTCACATATATATTGGCACACACCTTAAACTATAAAAAATTTAAAAAAATCCCAAGCCGGGCTTGGTGGCTCAGCCTATACACACCTTAAACTATAAAAAATGAAAATAAAAAACCCAGAAGAACAAAAGAGCAAAAACTAACCAACAATAACAACAAAATTGAAAGATGGACACTCAATTATTCACATGCACACATAAACTGGAAACAACAAAGAAAAGAAGAAAGAATCAGAAAAGGGAAAGAAAAAAATCTGAGGGGCATGCAGATCAAATCCTCACATACACATTCATGCACAATGAAAAAATATTTTAAAAAATAGATGAATCAACAATCATAAAAATTTTAAAAATTAAAAACAAAATGAAAATTGAAACAAAACCCTGTCCTCTTGTAGCAGGCTGTGTGATTGTTCCTCTAATCAGGTCTCTTCTGAAGAGTCACCTCTTTCACTCTCTCTTCAGTGTCTGAAGCAGGGGAGGGGAAGGGCAGTGGAGGTGGGTGGAGCTGCAGTCCTCTCCTCCCACTCTGGCATGGTCAGGGAGATCTCCTCTCCTAGGGAGGTGCAGGATTGTTTCTTCCCCAGGTATGTACTCAGAGGGGGTGCCCTAGTCAGGCCTATCCTGGAATGGAGTTTTCGTATTGCAAGTGACATCCGGACTCCCCGGGGTTTGTCCCTCTCAGTCGTGGCCCAGCTATGTGGGTCTGATGTTCAGAGGATTAGTGGGGAAAAGGGGGTTTGGGTCAGCCCCCTACCTTACCACTGATCTCTTTGGAGTTCTTCTTCATCCTTTTCTGGCCACATTCTTTGTCCCACAGCTGGATCAGGGTAGGGAGTGGGGCACCTGGAACTCAGCACTCCTCAGGCACCTCCAAAGTTTGTGCTTTCAGGATATTCCCTCTGGGTCTTGATCAGTCCCTGAGTAGTTGATCCTCCAGTCACAGAAGACAGGTCTGTTGCTCCATGATGAGTAAGTCGGAGCCCTTTCCTGGCCCGCCTTCAAGATGGCAGTAGGGTGCCTCTCTTGTCCTTTTCCATGGGACGTCGTCTTTGGACTCCCTCCACAACCCCTGCGGCCAGTGTCCTGCCAGGCACTGAAGCGGTGAGGCAAAGCCAGGAGCTGGCAGTTTTTCTCCTGCTGCAATGGTGAGGGAGAGACCAGAGCGATATTTTCTCCCCGCTACTTTTGTCCATTAAAAAAAAATAATGGCGCTCAGCTTCTGCGACCTTGGGAAGAGCCAGGGACTAAGCAGAGAAGCTGCAGCATCAACTGTTGCACCAGGGATCTGACTACTTGTTCACAAGCCCCCACTTAGACAGTCTCTCCCAGCATTTTCTTTCCAGGGAAGCTTTGTTGATTTTAAAAAAGAAAAGGAATCCTGTGTCCTGGGAATCACAAGGGTCCAAGCACAGCAGCTTTGGTACCAGCCGCTGTACCAGGAGAGCCCTGGCTGCTAGCTCACTAACCCTCACTGAAGTCAGCCACTTACACACCCACTTGCTCACCAGCACGTACACAAAATTTTCCATACACTCACTCACTCACACGGGGACTTGCATAGTTTGTCTGGCTCAGCTGCCATCCTCTTTCTTCAAACAGAACTCAGAACTCAGCTGACATCTTTGACAGTTTCCGTTGTCATGGCCAAGAAAAAAACTTTCTTTTGGTCTTCTGAAAGATCACTGAAAATCTTATGACAAAGGTAGACTAATAGGAGAAAAGGAATACAAATTTATTAACATACTGGTATCCAAAAAAATATAAGAATTCAAAGAAATGGCAAAACAGTGGATACTTTTATACTATTTTGAGGTTACAATAAGTATGGGGGCCTGGAAAATGGTGAAACAAGTTATTGTGAAAAAATAGGTTATAGAAGAAGAGAAACGGAGGCTTTCCTAGTAAAATTGGTACTATTATGCAGATGAAACCTCACAGATAGCTGCCCTCAGGGAGAATTCCTGTAAATGTTACTTTCAGATTTTTTTGTTTGTTTGTTTGTTTATATTTATTTATTTATTTAGAGTTGGGGTCTATGTCACTCAGACTGGAGTGTAGTGGCCAGTGCCAGCCACTGCAGCCTCGACCTGCTGGGCTCTGGTGATCCTTCCACCACAGCCTTCCAAGTAGCTGGAACTACAGGCGTGCTACCACGCTCAGTTAATTTTTTGATTTATTGTAGAGATGAGATCTCGCCAAGTTGCCCAGGCGGGTCTCAAACCCGGAGGCTCAGGCAATCCACTCACCTCAGCCTCCCAAAGCACTGGGATTACAGGCTGAGCCACCGAGCCCGGTTTACTTTCAGATTTTTAAAGGAGTTAGATTCTCAGTTAATCTTTCCTAGATCTGGGCAAGAGACAGCCTTAGAGAAAATTTGGCTGCATCATCACAGATTTTTCTCTATAAATGCAAATCCTCCCCACAAAAAATAGCTTTGTAGAGCTAATTATGTTTGCAGGCCTTCTGAAGAGCCACCTCAAAATATGTCAAAAAGTTTATTTTATGGTGAAATACTATGGTTTTTTTCAATTGCATGAGTTATCAATGACAGATTTGACAAAAGAGTATACATTTCTTGACAGCTGATTTTTTGGCTACAGAGTGTACATTTATCGACAGTCCATTAAAGCTCTTTCCAATATTTAAGCTTAGCTTTGTCCCAAACCCTCAGGGAAAGGCCTCCTGGTTACCCAAAAGTTTTATGGGGCTTGACTGCCCATAGCAGTAGCATTGAGGAAGACTGCACAAAGGAAATTTGGCTCTGTTTGTCAGTCTGACCATTGAAGAGAGATTTTGATATATTAGTCTCGGTGTGAGCAGAGACATGTGAGTGGCCCCGTTTTAAGGGGAGTGACTCACCAGTTAATGCTAAATAAACCATCCCCATAGTTCTTTCCCCTGGAAAAAAAAATGTTCTTTTTTTTTTTATGGGACTAAAGAGTAAGACCATTAGTTGCTGCTCAGGAATCTGAAAAAGGTGCATAGACTCTCTGTCTCAGGTATGCCCTGTGACTTAGCTGAGCTGCAAGTTGCATCCCATGCAGAGGAGATGCCCGTGGAATTTAGCTACCTTCCAGTGAACTCCAGCCATGTGTCTGGCATTGCTATCAGTAAAGTATACTGACTCCCTTTCGTCCTCAGATTATTGACACAGGGGCTCCTCACTTTGCAGTAAGGTTGAGGATGAGGACAGCCACATCCTCTTGTAATTTGGAGAGACCTTTGTTGTCCAGCTTAGACTGATCATGAAGGTATATTGCCATTTTTAACATGAAGATTTTGTGGGCATGCTGAACCACTAGGGTGATGAGTGCTTAATCCATTACATACTGGACACTGAAGTATGCAGAGAGACAGTGCCCAGTACTCGGGAATAGGTTGCTCCAGGAGTGTGTGCCACACGGCTGCATCATTCAGCCACTGGGTTCAAAAATCCCAGATGCAGCTACTTGAAACCATGCTATATTCAAAGGCTCCAATAAGCATAGTCCTTGGTGACCAGAGTCTCCACTTAAAAGAGGGGTCCCAGCGGTACTAAGGGAAGTGCCTGTGGGACAACTAACTGACCAAACTCCAGGGCACTTAATAATAAATAATTTATAGGACTTTGCTAGATAGGCCTGAATATAATGGGCAAATAAGGATTGTGTTTCCTCTAAAATTCCATGAGGCCCAGTAGATGTTGGGCCTGTTTTAAGAGAATTTGGACCCTTAGAAGCCATAGTTGAAGTGTTACCCACTGTGGGAACATCCTCCTTCTGCTGACAAAATAATGCCTCGAAGTTTAGCAGAATTGCTCCCCTTTGTATGTTATGCAGGAATGTAATACAGATTGGGGTTCTGCTACTGTACCCAACTGGACCAGGAAGGCCTTTACTTATTGGAATTTTATAAGATTTCAAAAAGCTTATTTTGAAACCCTAGCTTCTTGCCTAATCATTTGATCAGTGATTTTAATCCAGTCAGATTTTCTGATATATTAAAATGGGTTTTGCTCTATGCGATAGCCAGACTGTTTTCTATTACATTTCACTGGGAAGTACACTTTCAAGGATCAAAATTGAAACAATAGGTTGTTAAACAATACCCCTTCGTGTTAGTGAGTCTTGAACCCTGTTTTTCCTCTAATCTTGTGTGACAGTCTTGTTATTTTTATTATACTCTGGTCGTTTAGAATTTAAAACTTTATAGATAACTTCAAAGAACTTAAAAAACAAAACTTCAAACTCCCTGAGAACTTCAAAACTACTCTTTCATTTATATGACTCACATTTTTATTTGAACAACACACTGAAAGTGGAAGCAGTTTCTTTAAAACCACTCACTCTGCGATGCAAACAAACTTCTTCCTTTCATCTGTTTACGTTGGACTTTATATGGCACTGTTCTCTCGATGTCAGCATTCCTAGTCTTAGGATTTCAAAAGAAGAAAAAGTAGACTGATAGAGAGATAGAGAGAGAGCTAGCTAGATAGATCTTTTCTTTCTTTCTTTTTTGTTTTTTATAACTTTGCAATATTTCCCAATTCCATCTGTTCCTATTTATTTCTACAACCACTACATATTTTTGAGGCCATATTTCAAGTAACATGATATTTAAATAGACCTTTCATCTGGTTTTCTGGGGTCACTCTCTTTCCCCTTCTAATTCAATGTATAAGGCATTCACTTTATTCTTCCAGGAATACTCCTCTAATCAGGTCATTCCCATGATGAAAGTTGTCAATGGCCCTGTCTTTTTTCAAGAATAATGTCCACACTACTTAAATAATAATTCAATGCCTGCATAACCCCGATTTATCTTTTCCATTGTATTTCTCATAATTCTTCATAATATTTATTGCTAAAAATGCTGAACTAACAGATATTTTAAATTGATTTAAGACATTCATATAACTAGGTATTTTATTGTACTACCTTTAAATTATGTCTTCATATCTAATCCTGACTGCTCCTTCAGAGTCTCAGAACACCCAACTTTCCCATCATTTTTTTCCCCTTCAAAGCAGTATTTTGCATCTATAGCATTTTTCTACAAATGTCTTCTAAAGTCCCTTCTCTTTCCATTATATCATTGTTTATTTATGTATTTTATCTCCTCGATTAGTTTGTATATTCCTTATAGGACAATCTTCACATTTGATTAATGCTTGTTAGCTCATATCATTCAACACAGTGCTTTAAATCTTGCTGGTACACAAAAACAATTTGTTGAATGAATGTATTGGTTTTCTATTGTTAAGTAACAAATCACCACAAACTTGGCAGCTTAAAACAATACTATTTGTTATCTCACAGCTCTGTAAGTCAGAAATCCAAGTGGGTTTGATTGGGTCTCATTTTAGGATTTTACAAGGCTGAAATCAAGGTGTTGACTGAGCAGGGATCTTTTGTAAAGTCTCTAGGAAAGACTATCTTCTAGGATCATTTAGATGATTGACAGATTTCATTTTTGTGAGGCTGTATGCCCAAAGTCCTTGTTTGCACTTAGTTTCGAGAGGTTGTCTACATTTTTTGCCACATGATCCTCACTATGGTCAAGTCAGCCCAAGCATGTCAATCCTCATTACTTGAATCTCTCTTTATTCCTTTGCAGGAAAAATTCTGCTAAAGGATTCACCTGATTGAGTCAGGTCCACCAAGTTAATCCATTTAACTTAATTTCAATTAATTTGAGACTTCAACTGTTTCTACAAAATTCTTTATTACAATACCTCAAATTAGTATTTGAGTGAAGAGTTGGGGAACTGGAATGTTCATACAGATATTCATAGATGTACATCTTCAATAGATAATCATGTAAAAATCCTCATCATTATGTATCACATTCAAAAACTTCAGTCATTGACTACAAAGATTCTTCTGCATTGAATTTTAGGAAATTTTTAAGCAGCATGTATGCAATTTTAAATAGATTTGTATAGTATGCATTTGATATGTGTAGTCTTTGTTTTATTAGTATTCCATTGTATTTTGTGAGTTCCAATTTTTTTTATGCACCAAGAATTTTACAAGTCTTATATTTGATTCATTAAATACTATAAATGACTCCAAGGAATACATTTTTACCTTCTTGGAAAATTCATTTATGGGAAATGTTTTTATTGACAAGTATATGATGCTTTTGTTTTCTGTCTATGAAGTAGCAGAGATGAAATATAATCATAAATAAAATAATCTGAATTTTACTAAGTGCTTTTTTTTTTTTTGAATTGGAGTCCCACTCTGTTAGCCAGTCTGGACTGCAGTGGCATGCTCACAGCCACCCCAGCGTCAACCTGCTGGGCTCCAGCAATCCTTCCATCTCAACTTCCAAGTAGCTGGAACTACAAATGCATGCTACCATGCCTGGCTAATTCTTGATTTATTGTAGAGAGATCTCGCCAAGTTGCCCAGGCTAGTCTCAAACCTGTGGGTTCAGGCAATCCACTGCCTTGACCTCCCAAAGTGCTGGGATTACAGGCTGAGCTACCGAGCCCGGCTTACTAAGTGCTTTTATATGCAATATTTTTTGAACAAAAGATAAAGTAAATTTTATTTTATTTTATTTTATTTTTTGAGTTGGAGTCTCACTCTGTTACCCAGACTGGAGTGCAGTGGCTGCTCTCGGCCACCGCAGCCTCGACCTGCTGGGCTCTGGCGATCCTTCTGCCTCAGCCTTCCAAGTAGCTGGAACTACAGGCGCACGCTACCATGCCCGGTTAGTTTTTGATTTATTGTAGAGATGAGGTCTCGCCAAGTTGCCCAGACGGGTCTCGAACCCGTGGACTTAGGTAATCCACTCACCTCAGCCTCCCAAGGCGTGGGATTACAAGCTGAGCCACCGAGCTCGGCAATTTCATTATTTTTATTGTATAGAGTAATACATACTTAATAATTCAAGGCTATGTCATGGGTAAATACCACAGTCAGGACTTGGAAACTGGTTTTTATGTTACATTCGGTGCTCTGTTGACTGAATAACAACTATGAACTACCACTTTTTATACATACATACTTATATGACAAAAATAATTATATTTCTTTGTAGACCATGTTCCCAAGGCATGAGCTTTGAGTCAAATTCTCAGTGGAACAGCAGCTATTTTAGTATACTTTTTTCAATTTCTTCCAGTTAAAATTACTTTAAAGATATGAAATATATTTGGCTGTGTTATATATTAAATTTTATATTTGTAGAGCAAAAAAAAATCTTGACCAAAGTAAAGGTAGATTATATTGAATAGATGAAAGAAAATTGCATTTTAATTAGGTAAGAATATCTGTGGAATATCCTTGACTTTAAAAAAATACATTTTTAGGCATATATATATATATGCAAGAAACATTAAAAATGCAACTTTATATTCATCAGAATGGCTGAAATGTTTCTGCAAATTTTTAGTATTTGAATGATTTATATTTTGATCTTCATTAGCATTCTTGACTCTATAGCAGTTGGCAATTCAAAAGCAAGAAAAGACCAAATGTAATGTCAACTAATTTCTTACTTTTTCCAAAATTTCAAGATAATTAATTTTTTTATAATTTTGCACACAATGGAGTAAAAGTTTCTATATTTTAAAGAAATTTTAGTTTTCCAACTGTATTTGAGTTTTATGTGTTAGTCATTGTTTCCTTTTAGTTTTCCTAGGCAACCACAACTCTAACTGGGTACGTCCTCAGAATACATCTCCACAGTGACATTAGTGGCTACAGATTTTTTTTAATAAAGTACAGACACTTCTACACAATATCACAATAAACACAATGGCCCTTTGAATTATGGTATAACCTATCTCCTGAGGTTTTATTCTAGTCAGTAATGACATAAGATATCTCCTATCCACTGTACACTGCTATTTCACCTCATGAATCATATAGAATTTTTAAAAAGCAAAAATGGAAAAATTCCACAAAATTTCTGGTTATAAAATACCACAAAATGTTCACACAAGAGCTATTATTTAAAAAGAAAAAGTGTCAACTTTTTAAGCAGTCATCTGCTTTTGAGTTTCACACAGATTAAGGTATAAAATAAGTGTTTTAAGTTAGAGTTATGATAAACACAATGCATTCTTGTTGACGTTAAATCCTGAAGGTGACATTTAAACAACTAGTTTATATTTAATGTATATGATAGGTCAATAAGTACAAAAATTCTCTTTCTTCTTCAGGTAAAAAACATTTACTTGCCCATATTTATTAGTTTATAGCTCATTATTAGCAATGGTTTTTGCAAGATCCTGCTTTTGTTTTATTATTTATTTATATAAGTTATTTCTTCCATATTCCTCTTTCATATGCTTCACCTCAGTAGCAAACTTTATTTTGGAAACATATGTATTTCTGCTCATTTGTATAAATGTTTTGTCTACATACATTTTCATAAGAAAAGTGTGTGCACATATAAAACTTTATGTTTTTTTACAGTGATGTGCCGGTAAATATTTAATAACTGGCTCTTTAGGGGAAAAAACCTTGATTTGTAGTATTTACTGGTTTCTATTGAATAGATATACCTATCATAGCCAAATTCAAGCTAAACATGATGTTACTGAAAGTATAGTTAGCGATGTGTAATAGCAAGTTGGCATGTAGTATGTTTGCCATGCAGATGAAATAGATATAAATAACCTCAAAGGGTTAAATAAAAGTAAAATAATTAGGTAATAATGATATTTTAATATTACTAACTTTTTTTTCTTTTTAATTTCTTATTTTGAAGATGCAGGGTACAATTTAGGGTTAGGTATACAAATGTTCATTATGCAGGTACTCTTGTTGATGAGGTGTGCACCCTCTCCCCTAGTAGTTTCCCACTACTGCCAATCCCTTTCTTACAGTATTATGATAGTTGTTCAAGGTCCGCTAATGATTGAGAACATGTGGTACTCTGTTCTTTGTTTCTGTGACAGATCTCTCAGTATTATAGACTCTAAGTCCATTAAGTTGCTGTGAAATTCATAATTTTTTCCTTTAGGGTTGCATAATATTCCACTGTGTATATGTACCACGTTTTTTTTTTATCCAGTCCTCTTTCGATGGGCAGCACGGTTGGTTCCATGTTTTTTCTATTGTGAATAATGTTGCAATAAACATGCATGTGCAGGTATCTTTTTCATAGAGTGATTTGAGTTCCTCCAGGTATATTCCCAGTAGTGGGATTGCAAAGTCATATGGGAAGTCGAATATTAGCTCTTTTAGGAATCACCACACTGTTTTCCACACAGGTTGTACTAATTTACACTCTCACCAGCAATGTAGAAGTGTTCCCTTTTCCCCCCCGCATCCTCTCCAGCATCTGTTGTTTTCTTAGTTATTGATGCTAGTCATCCTGACAAGTTAGGTGGTATCTCAGTGTGGTTTTAATTTGCATTTCTTTGAATACTAGTGAGGTTGAGCATTTTTTCATGTATCTGTTGGATGCTTATATGTCTTCTTTTGAGAAGTGTCTATTCATATCTTTTGCCAACTTTGTAATGGGGCTGTTAGGTTTTATCTTTGCAGCATGATTAAGTTCCTTGTAGATTCTCAATGTTAGGCCTTTGCCAGATAAACACTTGGCAAATATTTCCCAGATTGTGGGCTGTATCCCTACTCTCTTGATGGTTTCTTTGGCTTTGCAGAAGTTTTTCAGTTTGATGAAGTCCAACTTGTCTATCTTATCTCTTATGGTGTGGGCACTTGGGGTTTTGATCAGGAATTGGTTGCCAGTTCCAATTTTCTTAAGAGTGTCTCCTGTGTTTTCTAAGGTTCTTATAGTTTGAGGATTTAGGTTTAGGTCTTTGATTCATTTAGAGTTGATTTTTGTGCATGGTGATAGGTAAGGATCTTAATCTTCTGCATATGGTCAGCCAGATTTCCCAGCACCATTTACTGAATAGGTTCTCCCTCTCCCCAGTGGTTAATGGTGGAGGCTTTGCTGAAGATGAGTTGGTTGAGAAATTGAGGTTTTGCTTCTGGAATCTCTATTTTGTTCCATTGGCCTATGTGCCTGTTTTTGTACCAATACCAGACTGTTTTCATTATTGTTGCTTTATAATACAGTTTATAGTCTGGGAGTGTGATATCTCCTGCTTTTTTTTTTTTTCCTGAGGATTGTTTTAGCCATTTGTGGTCATATGTATTTCCATATGAATTCCTGTATTGTTGTTTCCAGGTCTGAGAAAAATGCTGCTGGTAATTTAATAGGTGTTTTGTTAAATCTGTTGATTGCCTTTAGTAGGATGGACATCTGAACAATGTTGATTCTTCCAATCCATGAGCATGGAATATTTTTCCATTTGTTTGTGTCATCTTTGATTTCTTTGAACAGTGTTTTGTAGTTTTCGTTGTAAAGGTCTTTCACTTCTCTGGTTAGGAAGATCCCAAAATATATCTTTTTTTTTTTTTTTTTTTTGTGGCTATTGTCAGTGGAATTGAGTTTTTTCTTTGGGTTTCTGCTTGTTTATTGTTGGTGTTTAGAAATGTGACTGTCTTTTGTACATTTATCTTATACCCTGAGACTTTGCCAAAATCCTTTATCAGTGCAAGGAGATTTTTGACAGATTTTCTCGGGTTTTCAAGGAATAGAATCATGTTGTATGCAAAGAGGATGATAACTTCATCTTTTCCTATTTAGATACTCCTGGTTTCCTTCTCTTGTCTGATTGCTCTATCTAGGACTTCCAATACTATGTTGAATAGGAGAGGGGAGAGTGGGCATCCTTATCTTGTTCTGGTTTCCAGGAAAAATGGTTATTAACTTTTTTATAGTTTATTTAATTGTACGTTTATCTAGCTTCCTTTAAAGTTACAACTCTAACATATGTTTTGTAAAATTTATAAAAATATTACATGCAGTTCACATGAAATTATATGAACTGGCTCCCTACATACCCACTGATTCTATCACTAGAAAATTTTCTAGAAGGGTAAATTGAAGTTCAGTTCACTTTTTGTATTCTAGCTTATAAACTAAAGCAAATACTCAGTTCACTTTTTGTATTCTAGCTTATAAACTAAAGCAAATACTTAACAGTTCCTGAGCTAAAGGAATTTACAGGATTTCTTAAGATTCATGAAATTAAAATTCATTATTCGTTGAAACACAAAATGACAAAATATTTTACCTTAAACATCAATCATGATTTTTAATTTTTGTCTGTTGTTTTGTTAGTTTTTCTATATTTTTATTATGATCACCAATATCAATACCCTCATTCTAGAAAGTATGAAATTAAAATAAATTGACAAATTTAACATATAGTCAAACTATATGGTGACAGCAGTTACTCTTTATGAAAGACAGAATACAATTTATTTATTTATTTATTGAGTTGGAGTCTCACTCTGTTACCCAGACTGGAGTGCAGTGGCCACTCCCGGCCACTGCAACCTCGACCCGCTGGGCTTCGGTGGTCCTTCCGCCTCAGACTTCCATGGCCAGAATTACAGGCGTGCGCTACCACGCCCAGCTGATTTTTTTGATTTATTGTAGAGATGAGGTCTCACCAAGTTGCCCAGGTGGGTCTCAAACCTGCGGGCTCAGGCAATCCACTCACCTCAGCCTCCCAAGGCGCAGAATCACCCAACCCAGCTGAATACAATTTAAATACATAAAGAAGTAGATTTTTCTTGAGGATGGAAAGGCAACAAAAGATAAATACATCAAATATTTTTACATTATAGATCAAATACGATTCTTACAAACATTTTAGATATTGTTTTCTATTTCTTTTTGTAGCTGATAGTGCTCTTTGAAACTGACAGATTTTATGCTTTGAGATTTTTATCATATTTATGAGATTGTAAATAAGGTAAAACTTTAGGAAAGGCAATTTCTTAATTGTATTATTTTGTTTTCTGCTGCTACAACAAAATACCAAAGACGGGATAATATACAAATAAAAGAGATTTATTCTGGCTCACAGTTCTGAAGACTGGAAAGTCTAAGCACTGCTCTGACATCTGGTGAGGGCTTTCTTGTTGCGTTATTTCATGGCAGAAGTGCAAATGAGCACACTAGGCAGAAAGAAAACAAGGGCAAAACTTGTCCTTTTATCAGGAGTCCACTCCTATGATAAGTAATTCGCTCCCACCATAATGGCATTAACCTTTTCATGATCTCTAAGCCCTCATGACCTAATCACATCTTAAAGGTATCACTACTTAAACTGTTACAATGGCATTAAGTTTTCAACAAATGAGCTTTTGGAGAACGCATCCCAACCATAGCAATAACATATGTTAAAATCTTACAAATGTTTATAAACTTTGACCCAGTTATTCTATTTTCACAACTTTTTTGGTGAAACAAAAATGTATCCTAGACATGCATATAATTTTTGCTGTATTTTTTTTATGAGGACACAATGAGAAAAATGGCAAGCAAATTGGGAGTAGGATAAAAAGTCCTTGTTTATTACAGAGAGTTACTATTTATTTTTTATTTATTTACTTATTTATTTTAAAGATGCAGGGTACAATTCAGGATTAGGTATACAAGTGGTCATCATAAAAGAGTTACTATTTAAACTTTAAATTATTATGCACCCATTCACATAATTTTTGTGTTATGTGTACTAGAATATGAGACTCTAATTGTATGCTACCAACATGCCACTCTCTTAGTAATAGTAAGCTAGAATTATTTTTTATTTTTTAACTTAATTATATATCTATAGCTACATAACAAGGAAGCCACTAAACTTTTCCTTGTAATCACCTTTGACTTCACTATTATGAGTGATTTCTTTTTTGATTTTCCACGTAACTGCATTTGTTAATGCTTCTACAGTTATACTGACAAGACATATATAAAGAGAAAAAAATATTGTATTTAACAGTTTATAGAACTAAGTGAGTGTAAGCATATTAATCATAAAAGGCATGAAATTCCATGGAGCACACTTCGAACTCTGGATTTGAGAAATTTCTCTGTGGTAGAAAGAGGTGTGCACATGCCAGAGACTACTTTCATTTAATTACTTGTTCTTCAATTATAAGTCACCTAAATTTCAGTGACTCATTTTATTATCTTTAGAGTCAGTTTTTCTGAGCTTTGTAGATAATTGTGCAACATAAAAGAAATTGTGTAAATATATAATGTTCTATGTAAAAATGTATGTAACAATTTAAGATTATATATGTATAAACATTAATATATACTTAATGTATATTTAATGTGTGTGCACACAATACATTTGTGTTTGAATATCTGTAATGAGACATATTAATTGTGTGACCTACTAAACTCCATACTCTCCTAAGGGAGCTGCCTAGCGTTTCCATAAGGGAGTACTTTGTGGCCATGTTTTATTGCATGTTTGTGTTCATTTTGGCCACTGCTGTAAGACTTGGCATCAGAAATATGTATTGAATCAGTAACTTCTCTCTAAGAGAATTATAAACTTTGAAATAACACAAGAATAAGGCACTTGTCTAGAACTATAGTGGAAAAAAAAGCATAGGGAAAAACCATATAAGTCATATGGCCACTAAGCATGGAAAGTCAAATTTAGAATAAAACTGAATTTCTAAGCAAGCAGAGCCTCTGAGATGAGAAACAATAAACCAAGAGAAGAATTATCTGGTATGGGTAAGAAGAACAGGAGAAATGACCTGCAGAAATAAACTGAAGATTCCCACTAACTGTCACTATAATGCAGACAGATTGACTAAGGACCATAACAATTTCTTGGATTCAGAACACAGTGCAAGTGACACCAAGATAAGTCTCAGTTGTTCCAGGGTTATGAGGATGGGATGGGATTGGCATAATAGTTTCATTCATTAGTTCATTTATATTATTATAAAATCATTTTCATCATAAAGATCATTATTGTTATACCATTTTGTTCTGACACTATTTATGTTGTTTTTCCAAAGCCATGAAGTCTTGTCATACTGTCACTGTTGCTGTACACTGTAGCAACACTCAATCACCTACAGCCTGACTGATATGACCTCCAAAGGTGAAATATTAGGAACAAGTAAAATGCACTTGAAGTTTTGAGTGAACCCAACACCTGCTCTATTCATATTCAGAGGTGGCTGTTTGCTAGGAGCACAAAAAGTAAAACCTGACCTTGAAATTTCCAAAGAGCCATTTAATTACTACCTTTGAGCATGTCTATATGCAATTATTTCTCACTAAATGGCTTTCTCATCTATTCAAGCAGGAAAATATTCTAGCAAGGGAATCTCTAAATCTGCACTTCAAATGGTGCTATCAAAATTTGTCAAGAGATTAACGTTCTAACCCATTTTTACTTAAATCTTATTATTTGGACATTAAACTTACATAAATAAATGATGTAGAAATTTGTGGCTTGATAGACTGAAGATGTCATGTCTTAGAGTTTGTGGGCTTTATATAATCTGATAGCAAGTGAAAGTCCCACTTTCAATCTATCAAATAAAATAGATTATATAACTGGATGATAAAGATTAACAAAACCATGGCTACTATCACCTTTTAAAATCTTGTTTGAGATAGTCAATTCAATATTTGATACTTATTGCCTTATTTTATGTTGAAAATAAAAATAGTGACTTTTTACTGTAATCATTCACTCAATATGAATACTAAAGAATGGGAAAATAAATCAAATTGAAAGATTATAAAAAATGAAAAAGAATGATCCTAAAAATAAGGCATTAATAGATTTATTTAGCGTTTATTTGATTAGTCCTACACCTGCTAAAATAAATGTATTTGATTAATAATATAATTATTGGAAACATTAAACAAATTTACATGGCAATTTTTTATTTTGTGAAAAATGTTAAATCCAAAATAAAAGCAAAATTTTAAAAAATCTATAGAAATAAAATAGTTATAATTTTTTTAGTTATAAAATATTATGCATAGATCCACATTGTAATAATGTAAGTTCTGGAAGGCACCAGATAAATGATTAAAATTAGTATTTAATTTAAAAATCACAATTACATAAAATTAACATGGTTTACTATGTCAGTTTAAGTTATGAATACAATTATCACTCCTATAAATAATTATTTTTTCAAAGTGCTAGGAAAAAATCCTCTATGCTTCTATGTGAAAATGTATTTTTTAAATGAGTTAAAATTGGTATAGTGTCAACAATCAATATCAGAAGGTTGTAGTATGTTACTTGACAAAATCAACCACAGATTTATGGAAATAGTGTGAGTTTAAACTGCGTGTCTAGATATTATTACCCAGATGTGAAGGACACAAACTAATTAACTAAAATGAAATATGTGTGATTCCTTTCCTAATAGAGTATGGAAACTAAGATCTGAATTCACGAGTCATTGCTGGAGTCTTCAGGAAGGACTCAATGTGTTAAGTTGGGAATCATAGTACTGAAAGTGAACTGCCGGGCACCAGGTCGTCTGTGACCGGAGTCCTAAACTAGGAAATATTAAAAGTGATAATGTATAGATAGCCATAGTATAGCGTTATTTAAAGCAAAAAGCATACTACATTGTTTTCAATTTTTTTTGTTTTTATGTTAATTTGGAATTTTAAACCTCAGTATTAAATATTAAAGAAATAGATCACTATATTTCTAATTAATGTGATTTTATTCTGTTTAAAAGAATAGCATGACTGTAGCATGTTCATTATTTATTGGTATACACCTAAAGTTTATGAAACTTCAATTTCGCCTGATATTAAATGTTACTTAAAAAGTCAATACAGCTGTAATTGTTCATTTCATATATCAACTTGAGTGGGCTAAGAGATGCCCAGATAGCTAGTAAAATAATATTTTTGTGTGTGTCTATAAAGATGCTTCTGGAAGAAATTAACAATTGACTGCATACAGTAAATAAAGAAGATCACACTCACAAATGTTGGCTAATGTTATTCAGCCCACTGTTGGTCTGAATAGAACACAAAGGCAAGAAATGGCAAATTCAGGTTCTAAGGTATTTGAACTTAGACTAGAACTACACTAAAAATTTCTTGGGCTTCAGGGTTGAAGGTGACACATCTTGTTACTTAGCCACCATAATTGCATGAACCAATTCCTCAAAATAAATCCTCCCCCCTCCCCCGATCTCTATCTCTGCAAAAATAGGCTTAGGAGTATTGAAATCAATCTGTCCTACTGATTTTGTTTCTCTGAATAGCCTGTACTAATACAAGAACTTTGGAATAGTAAAAGAATTTTGAAATACAGTTAACAGATAGTGCTATATAGCATTAAAACCTTTTGTGCTTATTTAATAAATAATTACTATAATAATATGCTTTTCACTGTTTTATAAATGCATCACATTATTCTGAAAATCCCATTACAATGGATTCAAAGGAATTCAGATCTCCTTTGTTATACTGGAATCTGTTCCACCAAAAATTGTTTCTGTAAATGGGACATCTACTCAGTTTTAAAAAAAGTATTTTCTGGATACAAACATGTGGATAGTAAAATTATATACTGTAATGAGATCTGTCCTAAATCTTGGTTTGTTCATTCGTCTTACTTAACTCAGTGATTTATTCATGTAAGTAAATAAAGGTGTTTTTGTTTTGTTGCTGAATATGTGTAAACCCCAAGTTTGCTTATTAAAAAGTAGGATATATGCAATTAGATGTAAGTGATGAAGAACTACCTAGTGTCCTAAGTCCCAGAATTTGAACCAGTTGTTTGTCATTGACGTACATTAACTGGTGGTTAGGTAAAGGAGGGAAATTCACACCATTTGTCCTTAATAAGAATTGTGGTGCTAGCCCTATGTGCAATGTCTTGGCCTAATAAGTAGAACTGAAAAAGTGAATCCGGGAAATCCTTTGACACTCCTAAGCCTATTTTTGCAGTATCTCATTATAATTTTGTCTAAATAGTGTTTATATCTCCAAAATGAAAACAGAAAAGATAACTCCAGATTTATCCTGCAAAAGGGGACCAAACTTCTGTACCTTGATTCTTCCCAAGGTGTATTTAGCCTCAGTTCCAGTTACAAAAGAGTAGATTTCAGCCGACTTTCAGAAAATGTAGAAGTTTAACAAATTCAGCACTTGCTAGGTTATTTTCATTGTAGATTAGAAAATTGAAGTAAACACAATAAAGTATTCTGGGAAACATATATTCACAGAGTGAGTCCAAAAATGAGTGCTAAATGACAACAGTAACAGCACAGAATAATTTATATTCTCTATTGCATGTTTGAACAAAATTGAACAAAGGATGCTTGGAAGAAAGAGTAGATTTCATCATAGTTGTACATACTTAATCATTGAGAATGTAGCCATCACACATCTTGTGAGGAAACTACTCATGGGCTTAAGGCCACTACCTAATTCCAGAAACCAGAATGTCTAAAAATGAATTCATGAAATATAACCAACAAAATTAGGCTTGCAATCTATGCAATATATGAGAAACCAACCAAAAATTTTACATAAGGTTTTGAAACTCAGTATTATTATAAAATTACATAAGGAATTAAAGTAAATTTTGGGGGGCATTGACAAAATAATGAAAAAAAATTTCTAATAAATATTTTTTATTTTAAAATTGTGGGGTACAGTTAAGGATTAGGTATACAAATATGCATTGTGTAGGTACCCTTGTTGATGAGGTGTGCCCCCCATCCCCAGACAGATATTGACTAATGTTAATCCCACCTCTCTTCCTCTCCCTGCCACTCCCCATAGTTTCCCGCCACTGTCAATCCTTTTCTTATAGTATTACTATAGTTGCTTAAGGTCCACTTATGAGTGAGAACATGTGCTACTCAGATCTTTGTTTCTGTGAGAGATCACTCAGTATTATAAACTCTAACACCATGCAAGTTGCTGCAAAATTCATGATTTTGTTCTTTTTATGACTGCATAATATTCCATCGTGTATATATACCACATTTTTAAAATCCAGTTCTCTTTTGATGGACAGTATGGTTGGTTCCATGATCTTCCTACTGTGAACAATGCTGCAATAAACATACATGTGCAGGTATCTTTTTTATAGAGTGATTTGAGTTCTTCAGAGTATATTCCCAGTAGGGGGATTGCAGAGTCATATGGAAGGTCGATTTTTAGAGCTTTTAGGAATCACCACACTGATTTCCACAGAGGCTGCACTAGTTTACACTCCCACCAATAGTGTAGAAGTGTTCCCTTTTCACCACATCCTCTCCAGCATCTGTTATTTTTTGAGTTATTGATAATGGCCATTCTGACTGGAGTTAGGTGGTATCTCAATGTAGTTTTAATTTGCATTTCCGTGATGACTAGAGAGGGTGAATGTTTCTTCATGTATCTGTTGGCCACTCATATGTCTTCTTTTGAGAAGTATCTGTTCATCTCTTTTGCCCACTTTGTAATGGGGTTGTTTGTTTTTTCTTTTTAGCACGTTTGAGTTCTTTGTAGATTCTAGATGCTAGGCCTTTGTCAGATATGGAGTTGGCAAATACTTTTTCCCAGTCTGTGGGCTGTCTCCCTGCTCTTTTGATGGTTTCTTTGGCTTTGCAGAAGCTTGTCAGTTTAATGAGGTCCCACTTGTCTATCTTATCTCTTATGGGCCATGCATTTTGGGTTTTACTCAAGAATTGGATGCCAATTCCAACTTTCATAAGGGTGTGTCCTGCATTTTCTAAAGTTCTTATGGTTTGAGGTTTTACATTTAGGTCTCTGATCCATTTAGAGTTAAATTTTGTGTATGGGGATAGATAGGGGTCTTGTTTGAATCTTCTGTACGTGGTCAGCCAGTTTTCCCAGCACAATTTACTGAATGGAATGTCCTCTCCCCCCATGCGACTGAAACTTATTGCTGCATTTTTTTCATGACAATAAGACTACTGGGCATCAATACAAATAAATCCGGAAGTTAAATTGTAGAAAAGTATAAAGGCAAAATCTTAAAAGAAATTCTAATGCAACCCTTTTATTTAACAAATAAGGAAACCAAGATAGGTAAGTAATATGGACTGAGAAATAAAAATTCAAGTTTATTGTCTCAAAATACTTTAACTCAGCTGAAAGGCATATGGCTAAAAGCATGAACTCAGGATCTGAATTTGATTTCTGTATTTGATTTCTGGTTCTGCTACTATGACTACTTTGCTGCTGTGGTAGTTATTTAATATGCCTTGGCCACCATTGCCTCATTTCTAATATTATTACTTACTTCATTAGCTTAATTTGCAAAGTACTTTGAATATTGCCTAGACATAATATTATATACAGTGCTTGCTAAATGAATCTTGCTATAAGCATGTTGATATATGCATTTGTTTAATGTGTAGTCTGGCAAATATATGCATCACAATACATTAATAATTTCTCCTTTTGCTATATAGGTGCCTGTTGAATGATAAATTGATAGATGAATGAAGTCTATTATATAATAAACACTAAGCAAAATCTGATTAAAATAGATCACTGCTAGTGATTGATACTGAGCCTTTGATTTCTGGATGAAATTGGAAAGTAAAACAACACAGACAAAAGTAAATCCTTCAGGGAATAACAACACATAAAATTCATGTTTTAATTATTGAATAACTTGAAAAAATATGCAAAAGTAAGCCTAACTCAATAAGCAATTATTTTAATATATAAAAACATCTAAACACAAGTTTATGCAAATATCAAGAAAGAAGAAGAAACAGTAGGCATAGTTTGTTTAGAATAATAGTAACGTAAGAGAGCTCTCCACTAAAATGTGTAAAGGTCTTTCATTCTCATTCAAACACAATGCAAATAATTTTTTTTTTTTTTTTTTTTTTGAGGTGGAAAGTCTCACTCTGTCGCCCAGACTGGAGTGCAGTGGCCGCTCCCGGCCACCGCAGCCTCGACCTGCTGGGCTCTGGCGATCCTTCCGCCTCAGCCTTCCGAGTAGCTGGAATTACAGGCATGCGCTACCACACCCGGCTGATTTTTTGATTTATTGTGAGATGAGGTCTCGCCGCCCAGGCGTGTCTCGAACCTGCGGGCTCAGGCAATCCACTCCACCTCAGCCTCCCAAAGGCGCGGGATTACAGGCTGAGCCACCGAGCCCGGCTGCAAATAATTTTTAATAGCATGAGTAGCAACAAATATTTATCATTCCCCATGATATTTATTTAGAATAAAACATTTAAAAACTAAATTCTAATTAAAATAGATTTCTAGCACAACTATGAATACTAAAAAATAAAGTAAAATACTAAATTTGTTAGAAAAATAAATTTTAAATAGATCCATGAGTGTAACTGAAATAATTTCAGATGCATAAAAAATTAATGTACTATAACTTATTAAATGTTCTATAGAATCATTTTATTTATAAATGAAATGTCTATATTAGTGGAAAGGGAGCTCTGAGCCTATGACTTTATTCTCTCTACCAAATTCTCAAAAGTGATCAAAATTTAATATTAGTGATACAAATCACAGTAAGATTCCACTCACAAAACAGAATTTTCAAACACATTTTGCAATGCAAAGTTCAGGCAAGCACAGGTTTATTGAAGCACTATAAACCCATGACTACACATAAGGAAGTGGGCCAATACATAATTGATTTAAAGGTATGTAAGCTAATCCATACCAGAGTAGAGAGAAAGAGATAGAAGATAATGCTGGAGAACAATGGTGTTTGTGATACTTCATACCATTGATCTTACACAGTTTTGCTAGAAGTCTAAAGAATGCAAAAGTTTTTTTGCTATTTTTGTGTCAGGTACATACTCGTCCAGATCCACCTCATTCACTGCAGGGCTCCAAGATGCAACATGGTTAAGTTTATATTATAATTTAACTATTTCCATATTTAGAAACAATTATTTTCAATATATTACATCTGTTGAGGAGATTGAAACTTAAAAAATATCCTTCACATTTTACTCTATATAAATGGTTATGGTTTGTTTTTTTAAAAAAGAATGTATTATAGATCCCACTGCTTGCATTTACAAACTAACTGTCTTTGATGTTTAGGAGTAGTGAGCTCCTGGGCAAGTTACCTAGGTTCTGTGCCTCGGTATTTTAATCTATAAAATGAGAATAAAAATAATGTCAAATTCACAGAGTGTTTATGAGAAATAAGTAAATTGATATATGTAAGATGCTTCAGTAATAAGTGATGTATAATGAAGCCAGGTATTGTGCTACCTCCTGGGACATAATGAGATTGCTGGTTACCTCCTAAGTCGTTATTCTCCCTTTCCAACTCAGTTATCTGATAGCAGCAGGATCAATTTACTACAAGTATAGGGACAAAACTTGATTGTAAGCCAACTGAATGTAAGAAAACTCAGTCCTATGACTACAGCAGTTATCAGTTTATTCGTGGTCCAGTTTGGGTCAATGGGGTGTGATATGTGATTACTAGTGGCTTTTGAGATGAAGCTCATCACCTCTTTTTCCAATTACCTGTAAGTTACCAAGCCTATGGACCAATTGCAAACACCAGATTTCTAGCAACATTGAAGGAGTTAGTTTTCAAATAATCCTGATACTGTCACTATGGAAATTACAGGAGAAAGATGGGGAGAAATGCCACCGTTTGTTAATATTGATAACATACTTTAAAGTTTTAAGTAATATACATAATTTTTTTAAGATAATGGTTTTTTTTGTCAATTGCAATAACAAAAATCTAAATGTGTATAAATTGTGTCTATAGTAAACTCAATCTTTGTTCTCAAGTTAAAATCTAGTAAATGGAACATATATGTGCAATCATAAAAAAAGTAATAAGTAGTATTTGTTGAGCACTGACTCTATGCTAGGTCCTGTCATCATCGCATTACATACACTATTGTCTTTAATCCCTACAATTGTGTGACATAAATGGTATTAATATACCCATTTTATGAATGAGGAAACAGACATGATAAAACTTAGATGATTTCCCAACAATCACACACCTACAGGCAGAACTAAAATTTGAACCCAGCCAATTTAATTTTAAATTCTTTGTCCTTAAACTATAAGTTATGATTAGTCTTCATGAAGCATAAATTAGTATCTCTAATAAAAGCTTAAAAGAAGAATTATATGGGACCTTATTTTGGGGTTATATGTGATAAGGAAATCAGAGGGTTTTTTTTCCCCCTTTCTTCTTCCCCACTCCCCTCTACCCCAGCTTGGATATATACTATTTTAATTATAAAACTATTTCTCTGTTTTCTGTATCTTTTTTCCTGATCAAATTCTGAGTCCAATTTGTTTTACTGTGTTAAAAACACTTAACATGTGCCCTATCCTCTTAAATTTGTAAGTGCATGCTACAATATTATTAACGATAAGCATAATGTTGTACAGCAGACTTTCTAGAATGTCTTAATTTTGCATGACTGAAGCTCTGTACTCATTAGCCAGCAACTTTCCATTTTTCTACCCAACCACATCCCCTGAGAGCCACCATTCTACTTTCGATTTCTATGAGTTATACTCATACAATGAAGAAATATTTGATCATAGAAGAAAATCCTTTAGTATGCAACAACAGAGATGAACTTTGAGAACATTATGGTAAGTAAAATAAATTACTGGCAGAGCAAATATTGCATGTTTTCATTTGTATAAAATATCAAAAGTAGCCAGACTCACAGAAACAGGCTTTTATTTTAAAAGTTTGAAGCTTTAGCTGAAATCAGAACAATAAACTGAGGATAATCTAGAAGAAAAGTTCTAAAATAGCTTTACTTGTGAAGTACTTAGAAGGTCTTATAGTAGAAAGGCTAAAATAAGGATTATTTTGACTGTAGCATAGTTGTAAGGGACAAACTCAGTGGACGATGATGTGGGAGAACAGGAAGAAAATAAGCTATAAAGGGTAATCTATGACTTACTAAGGAAGTATGCATTTAGTTTTGAAATTAAGAAGTTCTTTTAAGAAAATTAAGTTTTTAAAAAAAATACCAGGAAGCTCCACAGAAACAAAGAACCGAATACCACATGTTCTCTTTCTTAAATGGGACCCAAACATTAGTCACATTAGGAAAAGGTAGAGATCATCAGTCTCTTGACACTGCTAAAGGTGGGGGCGAGGGGCATGCAACAACACAAAGGATACCTGGCCCAAAACAAAGGGACATGCGGACCAGCTGGCGTCCCAAACTTCACCTGCATGAAACTTACTTGTATAGCTAATCCTAGTTTGTACCCCGCATCTCTATTATAAAATAAAATAAAATTATCACTTATGTTTTGGGATATTTCCTTGACTTTATTTCCTGACTAATCTTTAAGAATTCATTTGAGGGAGGGCAAATATAATGAATACATGCTCATTGAATGTACCATTCTTTGATATATTTTGATAGCAAACTGCAATATAGTCTCAATTCTAATTGAGAATAACAATTGTTAAAGTGTTCAATATCTCGTTTCCCAAATTATCTTTTTTCTTCTAATTTAGTTATTTAATTGTTATTGTTATGCTTCTTTTTGGTTATTTCAATCCTTACCTTTTTTCCCCTTAAGTACCAATTAAAAGTGGATATTTATTTATAAAGAAATTGATTGCTACATTGAGATACCACTTAATTCCCATCAGAATGGCCATTATTAATAACTCAAGAAACAACAGATGCTGTAGAGGATGCAGAGAAAAGGGAATGCTTCTACACTGTTAGGAATGTAAATTAGTACAACCTCTATGGAAAACAATGCAATGATTTCTAAAAGATCTAAAAATTGACCTTCCATATGACCCAGAAATACAATTCTCTTCTGGGAATATACCTGGAGGAACTCTAATAATTCTACAAAAGACATACCTGCATACACATGTTTATTGCAGCACTATTCACAAGAGCAAAAACATGGAACCAATCATGCTGCCCATCAAAACTAGACCGGATTTTTAAAAATGTGGTACATATACTTGATAGTACATTATGCAGTCATAAAGGACAAAATTATGAACTTCACAGCAACTTGAACTGATTTAGATTTATTATACTCAGTGTTCTATTACAGAAACAAAGAACTGAGTACTGTTCTTCAGCAGATTTTGAACATTTATCATAAAACTATAAGAAAGGGATTGGCAGTAGCAGGACACTGCCAAGGGAGGGGAGCAGGGGCATAAAACATCAGTAATGGTACCTGATCTCAAACCAGGTGAAGTGGGCACCAAAGGGAGGCCCAAACTTCACCTGTACAATGACCACTTATCTACCTAATCCTGAATTGGACTCCACATCTTTTAAATTAAAAAAAATGATTGCTATCATGGCTTAATTTCTTGATTGAGTAGGTCTTTTAGTCTTGAATTTCTGTAACTATGTTTCCTCTGAATAATAGATTTGAGTGAAGTGCTGAATAAACACTGACCAATGGAATAGATAGGTTTTATTTTAGACTATTTGGAAACAGAATTGTATATCATCTACCCCACCAGTCTTGTATTTCTCTGAAGTCGCAAGACATATCAGCAAGGTTATCAAAGGTTTCTGTCTATGATTTGAGGGTTAAGAGTACAATCCAGGTTGAAGGACATGCAAGTATTTAGTACTTTTTTTTTAAAATCATATTTCTGATAACTGCCTCCCTCAGATTCAGAACAAGAATGATGAAGTTATAGTGTTGGAAAGCCATTGAATTTTTTAAAATTCATGATGATTTCAAGATTAAAGTGGTGAGAGACACTCTGATCAAGAAAGTCAAATATCGAGGAAAGAAATAATGTAGCCCAAATTAAGTACTTACCCTAGAGGAAAGACACAATAATGTAGTTGAAAGGTAAGGTAAGAGCAACTAGTTATTTCATGAATAGAGTTGAACTACAGTATCCAGTTCTAAAAGAAAGAATTCTGAAAAATTATTTTGAGAAAAAATACAATAAATGTAGTTTCTTTTATATTGTAATCAGTTATGTCATATGACACTCAAATGGCTAAATCCATAATATGCACAATTGAACTTATTAAAAATGAAGATGGATGTGAAGTGCTGATTGTGCTTTTTAATTTAATGGCAAGAGGTTCAAAATTAGCTCTCTAAGTTGTACTTTGCTAGCATGAAAGCAAAAGAGTGGCACCAACAATAAGTAGGGCACACCAAAAGTCAAGAGGTATTTTGTTTTATTCTGTGTTCCAATTTAGAAAACACACACACACACACACACACACACACACACACGTGTGTGTGTGTGTGTGTGTGTGTGTGTGTGTGCTTCAGTAAGACTGTGCTTGAATGTAATGAAAAAAGTGGGGATAATTAAAATAGAAGCAGTAGATTTATTCTAAATTATAGATAGAGGGATTCAACTAACAAAGGAGTTGAGCCTTTTCAGTGAGTGCATGGAAAATATATTAGAGAGGAAAGGAAATATCAGAAGTTTACCAGGTGTTTTCAAATTCATCTGTAAAAATGTCATTAGATTTTACCTTATAACTAAGTATATTAAGTGTTCTATAAGATACATTTTATTTTATTCATTTCTATCTATGGAAATAATGTGTGTTATCTTAATATAAATTGTATTTGTATGAATTATTATATTAATGTAAATTTTATATGTAATTATAATTATTATAAATATATAGTATATGTGATAATAAGAATTCTCTATTTAAAAGCACATTTGAATAAACAACGCTCTCCATCTTTTGACCAAGCAAAGATAGTTTGCTTTGCTTGATACAATGAACCAGCCTTTTTTTCCTTTTCTTCTTTTTTTTTGTTCCCAGAAATTCAAAGTATTGAACTGCAGCAGTTGGCTTATAGAAGCTCAGGTCAGAGGAAAGTGGATTGTTCTGGATTGCTGATGTTTCAAAAGTTTTATTCAGTCTCTGAGAGATAGGGAAATGATCTCAAATAAAACTTTTCACAACCCTATTGTATTTTCTTTATCTTCTAAGTAGAGCCCCTTGTCAGCCTTTGATCCTACTCCACTAAAGTTTGCAGTAATTCAACTGTCCTGGAATGATATCTTTTACAGCATTTCTGTAATTGCTAACCAGCTGGTAGAACTTCGAGAGACCAACAAAAATATCTTTAAAGATTATTTTAGAAACGATTAACTGCTAAATTACACTCGTTTGCCTCACCACTTGAAGTATCCTACACATAAAATGTGCTCAGGATTACCTAATTAAAATAGAGAAGAAAAAATACTCCTTGCAATTTACCTTTAAGCAAAAGCATATTTTTATAATAACCCTGCAGCTGTATTTTTCTCTAGTGCCTTTTCCTAACAAAATGTATGCCATATTCAATAATCCTTTCACCTGTAGGTCTATTGGGCACAGCTAATAATAACTAGACCTTTGCTATTTGTAGAGAAATCAGCCCAGTGAAAATGGGGTCAGAAAAATCTCTTTTTCAGTGGATGCACCACTTTCTATAGAAAATGATACAAGTTTTGTGTTTTAATTCTATTTGATTTTTTTAAATAAAAAATAGATAATGCTTATTTTACTATTTTATGGTTGTATTATGTAAAATTATATGTATAAGATGTGTGTGTATAAATATATATTACACACATAGACTTGTGGTAGGTGTATTATCAATCATTATGTAAAAGAACTTTTATTTTGTCAATCTTTCTGTTTTCTCATTGGAAGACTTAACTGGAGTTGATGGTAGTTAAGGATACAATATGATTTTGACCTGAGAGAGCATGGGGGACAATTTATTAAAATTTGCTTCTCTGGGCCAGGCACAGTAGCTCAAGCCTGTAATTCCAGGACTTTGGGAGGCTGAGGAGAGGGGATTGTCTTAGCCCACGGGTTCAAGAACAGCCTGGGCAACTTGGAGAGACCTCATCTCTAAAATTAAAAAATAAAAAATGTGCCAGGCATGGTAGCACATGCCTGTAGTTCTGGCTACTTGAAAGGCTGAGGTGGAAGGAGCGCCTGAGCCCAGCAGTGAGCATGCCACTGCATTTCAGCCTGGGCGAGGAAGTGAGACTCCAACTCAAAAAAAAAAAAAAAAAAAAGTTTCTCTGGTGATATTACTCTGCAAGTTTTTCTGAAGGTATGTTAAGCTTTTTAATCTATTTTTAAACATTTTAAAATGCAGTACATTGTGGGAATTTTAGGGCATGATGGCAAATTAGACCAGAATTGAAGGGAACAATTAAGTCTAGTTCAACCTCTCAAGCAAGAGACAGTAGTCACTTTTCCACTTCTCACTGTTTTTCACTTAGGGTTTTGTTGATTTGTCTAGCAGCAAGAACTCAATAAACTACATTTAAATCTATGAATGATAGATTTTAAAATATTTACAAGATGATAGTTTAGATTTTTATAGGGCCTTCCTTCTAATAAGGTCACTAATCCAGATTTTCCATAAATATTTGTTTACATAGATTATTATGTGTAACCCAATCAACTAATTGTGATTTTTTTAAGACATAATCTTATCTACAAAAGTAAATAATTTAAAATTTTTCTACTGTTCATTATATTTAATCGTGATTGCAGCAAAGTATCTTTGTGTAAACATCTTAATATAAAAGCATAGGCACCTTGAGAATTAAATAGTATTGTCAAAAGTATGTGGCTTTTTTAATCTATTGTAAGGAATTTCGTTTCATTGAGTGGTTTTCTGTGATAATATTCAAATGCCTGTTTGAAGCATTAATCTTCTGATGTTTTATGCTTACATATGTAATATATAGACATATATTTTATACAAACATTATTTTAGTTAAATTATGTTCTTAGGGATTCAAATAAGTCTTAGAATTGTCAATTGACAATTCGAATGAAGAGGGGCAAATTTATGAAAATTTTGATCAATGTGAGTAAAAATGTATGCTTCTTAAACATATTATTTTTGTTTTTTTAAACTTTTTTTTTTTTGAGTTGGAGTCTCACTCTGTCATCCAGACTGGAGTGCAGTGACTGCTCTCAGCCACTGCAGCCTCAACCAGCTGGGCTCCAGCGATCCTTCTGCCTCAGCCTTCCAAGTGGCTGGAACTACAGGTGCGTGCTACCATGGCCAGCTAATTTTTTATTTATTGTAGAGATGAGGTCTTGCCAAGTTGCCCAGGTGGGTCTTGAAACCTCGGGCTCAGGCAATCCACTCACCTCGTCCTCCCAAAGTGCTGTGATTACAGGCTGAGCTACTGAGCCCGGCCTAAACTTATTTTTAAGTAGATTTGTGAGATAACTTTTCAATTATTTGCGTTGTGTATTTTTAAGATTATTGAAATTTTAACTTTGAGAATGAGTCTTACCATAAATAGGACTGGACAGAACCAACATGTATTTCAATGAAAATAGAAATTAATTTTTAGCACACATTTCATTTTGTTATCTAGATTACCATCTTTCATAACCTTGACCAAATCTTGGTGAATAGTAGTCAAGAGTACATGTATAGAAGTTAAATAGCTACAGATTTTAATGAAAGATCATACAGAAAAAAATCTCACTGCAATACCTCCAACATAGTGAAAAAAAGGATGATGATTATTTTCAGTTTGATGACGAATAAAATATGCTAAATATGTCGCAATCTTTATCATTGTGCTTAAGAAATTAAGTCTAATATATGAAAAAAGACCAGTGACAGAATATGTTCTCAAGAACAAAATCATAGAATTAGCAGCAAATTGGATGGAGTTGGAGACCATCCTACTTAGTATCTAACACAGAAACCAAGAACTTAATACCACATGTTCTCACTCATTAGAGGGACCTGAACATTAATCACATTAGCACAAGAGAGAGATCGGCAGTTGCTGGACACTACCAGGGGATGTGGGGGTCACATAACTACATGCATTTTGAAGAAAAATGTGTATGCAATTATCTAAATGAATGCAGCACACATGTTAAAATTCACCTCACATTTCTTATTAAAAAGCAAATAAAGAAATTTTTGTATTTTGAGGAAAACTATCTAAACATTTCTTGAAAATACATCACACTTATTTGAAACTATTGAACATTTTCTTATTGAATTAAGGTAAACTAATACATTAATTATTACAACTCATTTAACAGAAAGAAAGAATTATAAGGTTTGAAAAGAAACTAAACTATCATTACTAGTTGGTGTCATAATTGAGCACATAGAGCATTCAAAAGAACTTCCAAATATTTTCAACTGCAATAAATAGGTGAATTTAAGAAGGCAGTTGTATATTTAGTTCATATATAGTTATTAACTTTATTTTTTAATTAAGCATCTTATAATCAAGATTTTATATTAAGATATAATGCCATTTACAGTAGAATAAAAACTTAAAACCTAGAAATAAACATAAGAAAGAATGTTAAAGAAAATATTAAAAACTACTAAATATTGCTGTGGAAAATAAATGGAAAAGTGAAAGAGAAAAACAATTCCATATTTTACTTTGTAAGATTCAATATTGTCAAAACATCAATTTTTCTTAAAGTTAATCTGTATATTCAATGTAATCTCAGTAAAGTTTTGACAGGTAATTTGTATGGGTATGTGTAAATTGCCAACTTCATTTGAAAATGCATACGAAAAGACAAAGGACCTGGAATGTCAATACTATCTTAAAGTACAAATTTCATAGACTAACACTTTGAAAGTACAAGAGTTTCAATAAACAATCAATAATTTAGATAGTATATTTTTTGTTTATAAAAATTCAAAACTATGGTAATGAAGCAGAATAGAAAGTAAAAACACAGGCCTACACATTTATGGTCACATAATGTTTTACAAAGCTCTTACTGCTAATCACTAAGAAGTGGATGCTTGTTTCAATAAACATCTATTGAGCATACCTACATAGAAAAATAAAATAACCTGACATATACTTCACATCCTAGAAAGTGTATTATTCTGTTTAGATTACAGTTTTAAATTTTAAATATAAATCAGCCTCCAGCAAAGCTGAGAAAATGTCTTCATAACTTTGAGTAAAAACAGATTTCTTAAGTAAGCCATTAAAGTATTCATTATAAAATAACAGAGCATTTGAATTTGTTAAAATTAAGAGCTTTTGTACATCAAAAAACATAGCATTAAGAGACTGAAAAGTCAGACCACAGATCATACATAATACATAAAATAACTAACAAAGAATATATTCTCATATCCAGTATTTAAAGTCTTTTCTACAGAGATAGAAAATGACAAACAATTCAATTTTTGGATGATCAATAACTTGACCAGGTATTTTATAGCAGATGCTATACCTATCTCCAGTAAGCAAGACACAATTATTCCTCAAGGAAATGCAAATTCAGACAACAGAATGCTACTTCACATATATTCAAAGACTAAACTTACAATTTTTGTCAATTCAAACATCATAAAAATGAGGAGCAACTGGAACTGTCAATCAATACTAGTGAGCGTAAAGTGGCACAGATACTTTGAAAATCTTTGTCAATATCTACTAAAGTAAAACAAAGGCCAATCATATTATCAGTCAGTTATATTTATTGGTGGATGACCCCCAAAATAAGTATATGTAGCAATAAAAAGAAATGCATAAAAACATTTAGGAGTTTTGTCATTGCCCCAAACCATCACAAATTAAATATCTACCAACAAGACAATTAAATATATTTTGTTCTATTTGCTTAATAAAATACTACATCACAAGATAAATGTAAACTACTGATAAACACAAAGTCTTACCTAATTTCAGGATAAGAATCCAACTTCAAAAGAGTACATATTCCACGACTCTCTTTAGAGACAACTTTAGGACAGATAAAATTTGTCAAAGATGAAATATAAAATAGTGATTATATTGAGGAGGGCAGATATTAGTGGGACCAGGGCACAAATTAACTCTCTCAGATATCTCTAAATATTTCCTAATATAGATTTATGTCATTTTGCTAAGGTTCTTGACTATCACAAAAAGATTATTTATGACTTGTAGCACTTAATGTACATCAGTAAGAAAGTTAAACACAAAGCAGAAAAGAAATATAAAAAATGACTATCATTTTGCAAGAAAAACAATGTGCAACATTACTTATAAGATTATCATTTGGTTTAAGCTTTTTTTTTTTTTTTTTTTGAGTTGGAGTCTCACTCTGTCACCCAGACTGGAGTGCAGTGGCCGCTCCCGGCCACCGCAGCCTCTACCTGCTGGGCTCCGGCGATCCTTCCACCTCAACCTTCCGAGTAGCTGGAATTACAGGGACGCGCTACCATGCCCAGCTAATTTTTTGATTTATTGTAGAGATGAGGTCTCGCTGCCCGGGTGGGTCTCGAACCCGCGGAATCAGGCAATCCATTCACCTCAGCCTCCCAAAGGCAAGGAATTACAGGCTGAGCCACCAAGCCCGGCTGGTTTAAACTTTAATTATTATTAAGAATGAATTATGTGTCACTGCTCTAAGAATTTTCTTCACAATTATTTTAGATAACATAATGACTATGTTCAATGGGGATGGCCTTTTTGCAATGAATCTTCTAGAAGTTCTTTGGGATTCTTGTATCTAAATGTCTAAGTCCCTAACAAGACCAGAAATGTTTTCCTTAATTATTCCCTCAAATGGGTTTTCCAAACCTGTTACTTTTTCTGTTTCTGCAGGAACACCAATTATTCTTAGGTTTGAATGTTTTACATAATTCCACATTTTTAGAAGACTTTGTTCAGGTGCCCCCACCAAAAAAAAAAAAAAGTCTCAGAATATGTTTAACCAAGGAGGCGAAAGATGTCTGCAAGGACAACTACAAGACACTGATGAGGAAAATGCTAGAGGACACAAATGGAAAATTATTTCATGTACTTGAATTGAGGAATCAACATTGTCAAAATAACCATACAATTCAAAGCAATCTACAGATTCAATAAAATCCCTATTAAATTATCAATGTTATTTTTCACAGAATTAGAAAAAAAATTCTAAAATTTATATGAAAACAAAAAAGGGGACTGTATAGCTAAAGCAATTCTAAGAAAAAAGAACAAAGCTAGAGACATCACATCATCTGACTTCAACTTATACTACAAAGCTGAAGTAACCAAAACAACGTAGTCCTGGGACAAAAGTAGATACATAGACCACTGGAAGAGATTAGAGAATTTAAAAAGTAAACCCAAATACCTAAAACCAATTGATCTCTGACAAAACAAAAACATATATACAGCAGGGAAAAAACACCCTGTTCAATAAATAAAGCTGGGAAAATGTAATAGCCACACATAGAAGAAGGACACTGGATTTCTATATCTTACCATATACAAAAATCTACACAGGGTAGATTAAAGACATAAATATTAAGCCTGAAGCCGTAAAAATCCTGAGGAAAAAAATCTAAGAAAAATGCTTCTAGACATTAGTCTACACAAAGAATTTATATCTAAGACCGTTAAAGCAAAGATAATAGAAACAAAAATAAATGAGACAAGCTAAAATGCTTCTGCACAGCAAAATAAATAATCAGCAAAATAGATAGGCACTCTACAGAATGGAAGATAATCTTTCAAACTATGCATCTGACAAATAACTTATCTTCAGAATCTGCAAGAAACTCAAATTAATCAACAAGAATAAAAAAATAATTAAAAAGTGGGCATATTACTTGGAAAGCTGAGGCAGAAGGATCACCTGAGCCCAAAGGAACACTCTTATATTGTTGGTGGGAGCGTAAATTATTACAACCTCTATGGAAGTCAGTATGGAAGTTTCATAAAGAACTAAAAGTAGACCTTCCATTGAATCCAGCAATTCTACTACTTGGTATCTAACTAAAGAAAAATAGGTCATTATACAAAGAAGACATGTGAATTTTTATGTTTATCACAGCACAAATCACAATTTCAAAGATATGGATCAACCTAAATGCCCATCAAATTATTAGTAGATAAGATAAATAATATAATATAATATAAATTTTATATATATAATGAAATACTATTCAGACATTAAAAATACAAAATAATGTATTTTGCAGCAACATGAATGGAATTGGGTTGGAGACCATTGTCCTAAGTGCAATAACGCAGAAATGAAAAACTAAATATCACATTTTCACTTAAGAGTGGGAGATAAGCTAGGGGTTTGCAAAAGCATATAAAATGATAAAACGGGCACTGTGGTCTCAGAGGAGAAGTGAAAGAGTGGTGAGAAATGAAAAATTATCTGTTGGTTACAATGTGCACTAGTGGGCTGATTGGGTACACTTAAAGCCCAGACTTCTTCATCATTACACAATACATTCATGTATCCCAAACTACTTGCACCCAATTGAAATACATAAAATAAAATATAAAATGGAAAAAGATAATAATAATTAATAAACTAAAATTGGATTTTGTTGTGGTATCATGACTTTTGTTATTGGTCTCATCTTCTGGTAAGCAGTCCTGCTTCCTGGCCCTTTCCTTCTAGTAAAGACCTGTCTGTATTTGGCAGGAGAAAGTCTTTGTAAACTTCAAAGATAAAGAGACAGTAATGTAAAACCAGCTACATCTAATCATGGTGTTGCTGATTATGTGGATTTTGACCTAGCATTCAATACAAGCTATAGCCAAAATTAATTCTAAATAATATTTGCGATAGGATTAAAATGCCTGACATGAGGCAACTAGAGTGAGATTCTCCTACAGAGTAAACAAGAATAGAGAGTTTCCTCAGCACTCAGAGAAGAACAGATCCAGCAGAAATTCCCACAAGTTTTCAAACGAGTTATAATAACAACTTAGTGCAAAGAAGAAGAAAAAACAACCACTGACCTGGGCTGTAACTGGCCAGACTCTTTCCCAAGTCACCACAGTTTGCCACAGCCTCCAGACACAATGGGGAATATGAGTGGTGGGAATTTGGAAGTTCTTTGCCCCTGTTGTAAACTTTCAGGGTGATCATGTGGAACCTCAGCTCCTTATAGGAAATTGCTGCCCCCACAGCCATGATTTGCAGTGAAATGGTGCAGGAAAAGAGCTTTGATTGATGCCAGCCACAATTTCTCAGGCTGCTCAACCCTTGCAGGATGGAGCAGCTGCTTTCCAGTCAACTTGGAAAGGAATGGTCCCCAAGGACAAACTTCACAGCTGTAGACAGTCTCTGGCTGGATGGGTTGCCTGAAAACACCTGAGGTCATGGGGCTGGGATTGCAATTTGACTGAGGCCAAGAGAGGAGCCAGGTGGGATGCATTGAAATAGCAACCTGTCACTTTCCTACTGTTGTTGCTCTGCACAGTATTACCCTGAGACTCCCTTCAAATCTCTATTGGGGGCAACTAAGTGTGCACACCTGCAAGGTACTTCATCTTCTTTCCCCTGCAATCCCTAGAGGGGTAAAAACAGACAGAAATCTTGGGAAACCCCCAGAACCCCGCCCATAATCCCTACAGCCATCATTGTAGTTGACTTTCTCCTGCAAGTGCCACCTCCTGGCTACAAGTCAACAATATAGCCAGCCACATTGACTACAATGCCTCAGATTTGGAGAAGACCAGATCCCAAGCACCAGCTAACAAACTTTCTAAGCCACATCCTCCACTTAGGATGACATGAGCCAGTGCAGAAATACAGCACTGATCTGCCTATCTGGCGATTGAGGAACTAAACACATTAAGACTATATCTAACCAGGAAACTCCAAAGTGCTTATATCAGTCACTTGCCAACTTCAAATAAGAAGAAATTGTGTACTCAAATAAGAAGGAACCAAAAAAATAATTTCGACAATATGAAAAAGCAGAGTTCTCCAAAACCCCCAGAAGACCACATCATCTCTTTAAAAATGAATCCTAAACAAAATGAAATTGTTGAAATTCCAGACATAGAATTCAAAAGATTGATGATAAAATTGGTCAGTGAACTTCATGAAAAATTTGAAAACCAACAAAAATTATAAATAAATAAAACTATTCAGGACATGGATGAAAAATTCTCTAAAGATATAGATATCTTTAAAACAGATGAAATTCTGGAAATAAAAAAGAAGCATTTAGGGAAGTACAAAATGCAGTGGAAAGTTTTAACAGTAGACTAGAACAAGCGGAAGAGAGGATTTCAGAACTCAAAGACAAGGTTTTTGAATTAACCCAATCAGATGACAATAAAGAAAAAGGAATCAAGTGAACTGAACATAGTCTTCAAGAAATATTGAATTATGTAAAACATCCAAACCTAAGAATCATAGATGTTCCTGAGGAGGAAGAGAAAGCAACAGGTTTGGAAAACCTATTTGAGAGAATAATGGAGAAAAACTTCCCTGGTCTTGCCAGTGATCAAAACATCCAGATACAAGAAGTCCAAATAACTCCTAGAAGATTCATTGCAGAAAGCTCATCCCCAAAGCATAGCATTATCCAGCTATGCAAAGTTAAAGTGAAGAAAAGAATTTTAAGAGAAGTGAGACAAAGGCATCAAATAACTTAAAAAGTTAACCTATCATACTAATAGCAGACATCACAGAAGAAACTCTATAAGCCAGAAGGCAGTGGGGTCTCATTTTCAATCTCCTCAAACATAATAACTGCCAGTAAAGGATTTTGTATCACACATAACTAAGTTGTATAAAAAAGGAAAAATGAAGTCCTTACCAGACAAGCAGACACTGAGGGAACTTGTCATTACTAGATCGGTTCTATAAGAAATAGTCAAAGGAATCCTAAATACTGAAACAAAAGGTAAACTACATCAGTAAAAAAATGCTGGAAATAATAAGTTTATAGGATTTGTAGAACACTAACACAATAAAGAAAATAAATAAAGCAACCAGTATTATGTACCTTGGATATCATTGCTAACTCTAAACATAAATGACCTCAATGCCCTACTGAAAAAAATATAGACTGCAAGAATAGATTAAAAAACACAAGCCAAATATTTTCTGTCTTTAAGAGACCCACTTAACTAAAAATAAGTCTTATACACTCAAAGTAAAAATGTGGAAAAAATATTTCACTTCAGAGGAAACCAAAAATAAGCCATTCTCATAGCAGATAAAACAGACTTTAAATTAACAACAGTAAAAAAAAGACAAATATGGCAATTATACAATGATAATGAGATCGATTAAAGGAGAAGACATAATTTTACATAAAAATGCACCTAACACCAGAGCCCTCAGCTTTATAAAACAAATTCTACTAGACCTATTAAAAAAAAATAGCAATACAACAATAGTGCGGTACTTCAACACTCCACAGATAGCAATAGACAGAAAGTCAACAAACAGGCATTGTAGAAAATGGAACTAGCAGACATCTACAGAACATTCTATCCTCAAACTACAGAATATACAGTTTTCTCATTAGTACATGGAATGTTCTCCAATGTAAGCCAAATGATAGGACACAGATAAAATCTCAATAATTTTTTTGAAAATTGAACTCATATCAAGTACCACCTCAGACCACAGTGGAATAACACTAGAAATTAGCTTTAAGAATAGCTCACAAAACCAAAGATTTAGAAGTTAAACAATTTGCTTCTGAATGATCCTTAGATCAACAATAAAATAAAGATGGAAAATTAAAAATTCATTGAAATAAATGAAAACAATAAAACAAGTTATAAAACAACCAGGACAAAGCCAAAGTTGTGCTCAGAGACAAATTTATAGCATATAAAACCTACATTGATAAGACTAAAGGATCATGTATAAATAACCTGAGATCATACCTCAGGGAACTAGAAAAACACAACGAACTCAAAGCTAAGAGAAAAAAAGGAAATAACCAAGATCAAAGCAGAATTAAATGAAATTGAAATAAAAAATACAAAGGCTCATCTAACAGTATTCATAATACCTCTAAGCAAACAAACTAGACAATCTAGAGAAAATGGATGAATTCTTGGAAACATACAACCCTGCAACCTTGAATCAAGAAGAAATAGAAACCCTAAATATATCCAAAAAATGTAGTGAGATTGAAAGAGTAATTAGAGTTTCCCAACAACAACAACAGAAAGGTCCAAACCCTGATGGACTCACAACTGAATTCTACCAAACCTTCAAAGAAGAAATGGTACCAATTTTACTGAAGCTATTCCACAAGATCAAAGAGAAGGGAGCACTCCCTAACTCATTTTAGGACAGTATCACTCTGATACCAAAGCAGGAAAAGAAACAAAGATAAAAGAAAACTATAGTCCAATATCCCTTATGAACATAGATGCAAAACACTCAATGGAATATTAGCAAATCAAATTCAACAGCACATATAAAAAAAAAATACTCCATAACCAAGTAGGTTTTATCTCAGGGATGCAAGGGTGGTTCAACATATGGAAGCCAATAACTGTGACCCATGAATACACATAATTAAAAACAAAAATTGGGCAACCCCCTTGTGTCCCCTCCTGCTGTGGGAGCTTTTCTGTCCTCTCAATAAGTCCTGCTTATAAATAAATAAATAAATAAATAAATAAATAAATAAATAAATAAATAAATAAATAAATAAAATGATCATTTCAATAGACTCAGAAAAAACATTTGATAAAATCCAGCATTCCTGCGTAATAAAAAAAGTCCTCAGCAAAATAGGCATAGAGAGAACATTCATCAAAATAATAAAAGCTATATATGACAAACCCACAGCCAATGTCATCCTGAACAGAGAAAAGTTGTATGCATTACCCCTCAGAACCGGAATGAGGTAAGGATGCCCTATTTCACCACTATTATTTAACATAGTACTGAAAGTCCTAGCAAGAGCAAGCAGGCAAGAAAATAAAATAAATGTATCCAAATTGGAAAAGAAAAAGTCAAACTGTCTCTGTATGTTGACAATATGATCTTTTACCTAGAGAACCCTAAAGATTTCTCCAAAAGACTCCTAGAAGTGATAAATGAAGTTGGTAAAGTTTCTGGTTACAAAATCAGCACACACAAATTAGTAGCACTGCTATATACCAGTAGTGACCAAGCTAAGAATCAAATCAAGAATTTAATTTTATTTACAATAGAAGACAAAAAGCTAAAATACTTAGAAATACATTTAACCCAGGAGATGAAAACTGTCTTTAAGGAGAACTGCAAAACTTTGATGAAAGAAATTATAAAGGACACAAATGAAGAAGCATACCATGATTATGGATTAGAAGAATCAACATTATTAAAATGACCATATGAGCTAAAATAATATACAGATTTAATACAATCCCTATCAAACTTCTAATGTCATTTTTCATATATTTAGAAAAAAACTATACTAAAATTCTTATGGAACTAGTGAGACAGGAAATAGCTAGAGAAGGGGTAGGCAGACAGACAGGCAGGTAGGTCCTCTGGTAACAATTTAGCAAACTCCTGGCAGGCCTCTCAGGCTCAACATTGGTAAACAAGTTCCCTTCAAGCCTCTCAAGCTAGAGCTTAAATACTCACTGTTGGGATTGAAAAGCAACCAATCAGCTCACCATTAGGCCCCACCTCCTGCTGATTGGTCCTTAATACTAACCAATCAGAATAGCTAAGTGCAGCCCAATCAACTCATAGCTAGTGCTAGTCAAGTAGCTTGGACTTAGGGCTATATAAGCACCAGGTTTCAACTCCAAATTGGCAACCCCTTTGGGTCCCCTCCCATTGTGGGAGCTTTTCTGTCTGCTCAGTAAATCCTGCTTTCTCACTTTCCAACTGTTCGTGTCCCTCATTCTTCCTGGGCGTGAGACGAGAACCTCATCCTGAAGAGCTGCAGAAGATTATTGGAGCTGAAGATCCGTGCATTCCAGAGACTGGCTTCCCAGCCTATGGAGCTGGCTGAACCAGGAAAGCTGCTGGAAGAAGGCAAGACTACAAAGCTGAGACTCCAAAGCTGAGACACCCTGGGGGTTAGGCTCACCAGCCCACTGAACCAATAACATTCTCAGGGCTAGGCTTGCTAGCCCACCAAACCAGCCACACTCTTATAACTTGGCATACCAGCCCATCAGAGCCAACACTCCAGGGGCTAAGCTTGCCAGCCCACTGAGCCAGCAACTCTCAGAGCTTGGCTTGCTAGCCCATTAGAGCCGACACTTCTGGTACTAGGCTTACCAGTGCCTCGGATGGCCCGCTCTGGGGGTTGGCTGGCCAACCCATTGAACTGATACACTCAAAGCCCAGGTTGACCTGAAAACTCTGAATCACCAATACAAAGCCAGAATAGCCAAAACAATCCTAAGAAAAAAAGAACAAAGCTGGAGACATCATATTACCTGACTTCAAATTATACTACAAGGTAGTAGGAACCAAAACAGTATGGTACTGGTATAAGAGCAGCCATGTGTATCAGTGCAACAGAATAGAGAATCCAGAAAAAAATCCAAATACCCACAACCAAGGTTGATAAAGCAGTCAAAAACATACACAGGGGAAAGGACATTCTATTCAACAAATGATGCTGGGAACGTTGGAGAGACACATGCAGAAAAATAAAACTTGATAAGTATCTCTCCCCACATGCAAAAATTAACTCAAGATGTATAAAGACTTAAATGTCAGGCCTGAAAACATAAAAATTCTAGAAGAAAATCTAGGAAAAACTCTTCTGGACATTGACTTAGACAAATTATTTATGATGAAAACCCCCAAAACAAATGCAACTAAAACCAAAATAAGGGAAACTTAATCAAACTCAAATGCTCCTGCACAGCAAATGAAATAACCAACAGAGCAAAGAGGCAACCTACAGAATGGTAGAAGATATTCACAAACTAAATACCTGACAAAGAACTAATTTCTAGAATATACAAAGTACTCAGATCAGTAAGATAAAAAGCAAATAATTCCATTCAAAAGCAGTAAATGACATAAAAATACATCTCTCAAAAATGATAAACAAATGATCAACAATCATATGAAAAAAAAAAAGTTCATCATCACTATTCATCAAGAAAATGCAAATTAAAACCTCCATGAGATACTACCTTACACCTATCAGAATGGTCATTATTAAAAAAATCAAAGAGCAATAGATGCTGACACAAATGTAGAGAAAAGGGGACACTGATACACCGCCAATGGGAGTGTAAATTAGTACCACCTCTATGGAAAGTAGACCTACCAATTGATCCAGTCATCCCATTACTAGGTATCTACCTTGTGGAACAGAAACTGTTATATAACAAAGACACCTGTTTATGTCCATCACAGCACAATTCACAACTGCAAAGATGTGAAACCAACCTAAATGCCCATCAAAGGATCAGTGGAAAATGAAAATGTGGTATATAAACACCATGGAATACTACACAGCAATTTAAAAAAAAAATGAAAACATGTCCTTTGCATCAACACAGATGGAGCTGGAGATCATCATCATCCTGAGTAAATCAACACAGAAACAGAAAATTGAACATCACATGTTCTCACTCATATGTGGAGCTAAATGGTCACAAAGATGAAAATAGTAGACAATGAAGACACCATAAAAGGAAAAGATGGGAGGGCAGTTAATGTTTAGAAACTACCTAGAGGGCACAATATTCACTATCCATGGAATGTGCCAACTAAGACCCAATTCACACCCCCTACAAAGTATTTCCATGTAACAAATATGCATATATTCTTTCTGAATCCAAAATAACATTTTAAAAAATGATAATTTATAAACAAAACAATATTTGATATTTTTCTTTATTTTCATTATTACCTTTAAGCCGAGATGGATTTTAATTTTCAAATTAAATTTAGTTTCCATGTGAAGTAGGAACACCTATGTCTGAGGTTTTAATTTTAACTATTGCTGCCAAGTGTAGATGGACAAAGTAAAACTTACATACAAGTTTTAGTAATTGAATTATAGGCCAAGAGAGATCTGAAAGAAATAACTTTTCTAGAGATATCTTCTTAAATCAGCTCCTGTTTATCTCTGGATATATTAATTTTATAAATGTCAAATGTATGAAGGTAATAAAAATGTGCCACAATTACTCTGCCTCCAGGACTAAAGAATACTCAGGATATCAGCAAGGCCCTAGAGTGATTAGTTGTATGTTTTGGTGTCATGTGCCTGAGGGCTAGATCCAAATGGTAAGACTAATCAAAATGAAATAAATCAACAACAACAAAAACGACAAAAATAAAACAACAGTTAGAGAATGCTAACAAGAAACCTTATTTCTCATTTCTCAAACAATAAATCAGAAATCAGCCGGGCGTGGTAGCGCAAGCCTGTAATTCCAGCTACTCAGAAGGCTGAGGCAGAAGGATCGCCGGAGTCCAGTGGGTCGAGGCTGCGATGGCCAGGAAAAGCCACTGAACTCCAGTCTGCGCGACCGAGTGAGACTCCAACTTGAAAAATAAATAAATAAATAAATAAATAAATAATTAGAACAGAACTCCTGGCCTTTCTAAACCTCCTAACTCACTCTTCCACAGCAGAGGAAAGAGAATTTTATAACTTTGAAGGCAATTTTCAAATGGTTTTCAGTTATACTTGCTACAAGGGGTGAATTTATTTTTCAAAATTCAAGGTCATTTGCCAATATTCAATCTATTTTTTATCATTTTGGTCAACAATAAGATGACATTTTAATTTTCTGATTTTTTTTGTCTAGTTGATTCACAACACAATGGATATGAGATATATATTCTTGTACTTATTTCTGTAAAACATAACAGATAACATAACTAGAAATGTGGATATGGAAATCTGGAATAAAGAGAAGAAAATTGAAATGAAGATGTACATTTTTCAGTAATGACACAATTGAAGTAGTAGACAGAATACACTAAGAACAATGTGAGAAAAGAGAGACTGTAGATGATTTCAACTTTTAAATCCCATAAGAAAATGAGTTCAATAAAGGGACAGAGGAGAAGTTCTTACACAGTAGGTGGAAATCCGAATTACTGTTCAGTCTCAGAATTGAAGGAATGTAATGTTATCAAGTACAGAAAAATTACTATTGTGTTAATTCTGCTGAGAGCTTAAGCAACAAGACAGAAAAATGTCTGCTATGTGTAAAAATGTGGACTTTACTGGTACATAAAAGAGTGCTCAATTGGGAGAATGTTGTTGCTAGTCACTGATGAGTAGATTTGTTTGAGAAGTTAGTGGAGTTAGGAGATAGAAATAGCTGCTAAGCTGGTATGGACAACTCTCTTTTTTCTTTTTTGAAAGTATAAAAGTTATCAAGCCTTTATTTACTTATTTTTGTAGATTCAGGGGTTACATGTGCATGTTTGTTACATATGCATATTGCACAATGTTAGGGCTTGGACTTCAGGTGTGTTTGTTACCAAAATATTGGATGTTTTACCCAATAGGTAATTTTAAATACTGACTCCCCTCTACCCTTCTTCCTTTTGGAGTCCCCATTCTCTATTACTTCTATCATTATGTCTATGTGTACCTCTTGTTTAGCTTTCAATTGTGAGAACACGTGATATTTGATTTTCTGATTCTGAGTTAATTCATTTAGAATAATGGCCTCAAGCTCCATTCATGTTGCTGTAAATGACATGATTTTATTATTTGTCTGCATAGTATTCCATTATGTCTATATACCACTTTTTTCTTTTTTGCAATTAACCACTGACAGATACTTAGTTTGGTTCTATGATTTTGTCATTGTGAATAGTGCTGTAATTAACATGTAAATGTAAGTGCAGGTGTCATTTTTCTATAATGATATATATATTATATTATAATATGTATATAATATAATGTATATTATATTGCTGGATTAAATGGTAGTTTTATTTGTAGTTTTTTTTTTTAAAGATACATTCATACTGTTTTCTATAGAGGTAGAACTATTTTACTTTACTACCAACAGCGTATAATAATTTCCTTTTCTGCATATTCCAACAACATTTGTTTTGTTTTATTTTGCTTTTTGAATCTTTTTAATAATAGCCATTCTGACTGGCATAAGATGACACTTCAATATAGTTTTAATTTGCATTTCTCTTGTGATTACTAATATTGATAATTTTTTCATGTGCTTCTTGCTGCTTGTATTTCTTTTTCTTTTTTGATAAATGTCTGATCATGTCTTTTGCTCAGTTTTTAATAGGATGTCTGATTTTTTCTTCTTGAGTAGTATGAGTTCTTTGTAGATTCTGAATATTAATTTTTTTCTGAAGTATAATTTTAAAATTCCTAATCCCATTTTATAGGTTTTCTGCTTACTCTGTTGATTATTCCTTTTACTGTGCAGAAACATTTTTATATAATTGTCTCATTTATTTATTTTTGTTTTGGTTTCATTTGCTTTTGGGAGTCTTAGACATAAATTGTTTGCCAAGGCCACTGACCAGATAATTTTTTTGAGATTTTCTTCTATGAGTTTTGTAGTTTCATTCCTTAAACTCAAGTATTTAATCCATATTGAGTTAACTTTTTGTATATGATGAAAGACACAGGACCAGTTTTATTCTCCTACATAAAGCTATTCAATTTTCCAAGTTCCACTTGTTGAGTAGGGTATCCTTTCCCCATTGTTTATTTGTGTGACTTTGTCAAAGATCAGTAGATTGTAGGTATGTAGTCTTATTTAGGGATTCTCTATTCTGTTTCTTTTATCTATGTGTCTATTTAATACCAATGCCATGATGTTTTAGTAATATAGTCACGTAGTATAATTTGAAGTCAGGAATTGTGATATGTCTGGATTTGTTCTTTTTGTTTAGAATTGCTTTCACTATTCTGGCTTTTTTAGGTTTCTATATGAAGTTTAGGATTTATTTTTTCTGATTCTGTAAAAAATGCCATTGATAATTTTTAAGGAATTTTGTTAAATCTGTAATTGGCTTTGAGCCAAGTGTTCATCTTGACAATACTGATTTTTCAATTTTATAAGCATGAGACATTTTTTCCATTTGTATCATTTACTATTTCCTTCAACAATGTTTTGTAATTTTGCTATAAATCTAGTATCACCCTGATACAGAAATCAGGCAAGGACCGAACAAAAAGAAGCATTCAAATGAAAATAAGTAAAAACAATAAACTACAGGTCAATATTCCTGTTAAATTTAGATGCAAAAATGCTCAAGAAAAATACTAGGAAACTAAATCCAACAGCACATTAAAATGATAATTTGGTGGTAAGATGGTGATGGTACCATTCAGAGTGTGAGACTTTCTTCACAGGTGGGTGCATAAAACTAATCTGCATTCATCTGAGTGTGCAAGTAGGTGAGTGAATGTCAAACTGAAGGGAGACAAAGGATTAAGTATCCAAGGCCCCTCTGCAGAATCAGTTGCAATTAGCCATTGCTCTGAATTCAGCCCCCCCCCCCCCCCCCCCCCCCCCCCCACAGAAGGATCTGCTATTTCCAGGGCACCTCTTGGGAATAGACAGCAGAGATCCACAGTTTCTTGACATCTGGAACCTGGCTCATACCACCACCTGCAACAATGGCCAGGCACTGACAGTGGGAACTGCAGAGAAGATATGGGAAGGAGATCTGAAACTGAGCCCTGCGGGAGGATAAGATACTGGTGGATGCCATTTTGGTGCCATTTTCTTTGTCCTGAGGCTGTCAAGGACCTCCGCTAATTTCCCTGATTCTGGGCAGCCTGCATCCAGCAATCTCCACATCCTCTGGGATCATCATGATTTGCCCAGAGAAGATTCTCTGAGTACACCATGCCAGAGAGACAGAAGCTCCACTCTCCTACACTGAAGCAAGCATGGACACGTGTAGTTAGAGTGAGAGACCTAGCAGTGGCAGAGTTGGGGTAAATCCTAGAGTAGCTCCTCTTCTCCCAACAATCTGTGGGGTGTCTGACCCATGTTGAGAGCAGTCTGATTGGCCTGTGAGCTGATAGCTGAGGGGAGGCACTGGAGACTGGAGCCCCTTCCCTACCACCACCAAAAGCAGAGGTACCAGGGATGTGCCAGTTAAAAAAAAAAAAGGAAAAGAAACTGAACTTCCAGAAAATGCCACAAGTAGGAAATTTTTCTTCTTTTTTTCAAAGGAGAGTACATCTTTGATTTTGCTATTGTTTGTTTGTTTTAGTTTTGTTGTTTTATTTAACTATTTTAAAAATCTCTTCACTTGTGTACCTGTCTGTTTTCCTTCTTCCCCTTCTTTATTCTCATCTCCCTTTTTTCTTCCTTCTTCCTTTCCCCACTCTTTTCCTTTTTCTTTTCTCATTATGGTTTCAAGAGGCATACATACATCCCCACTACATGGACAGATTGCAAGGTGGTGGGAAGTGGGTTCCAGGGGCCTACGCACCAATCAGTGGACACTGTGACCTGCAAATCACAGTATGTGAACTTCTGAACCACAGCTCTCCCCATTATATTTTAACCAAATCTCAACACTTCAAAAAGGCAGCACAAGTCTCCACACCCAGTCTAGCTTCAAAATTAAACAAATGCAGAGTATATATAGAAGGAAGAATAGGGGATTGAGCAAACAGAAGTTAAAGTTGTCACCTCCACCACTGAATAATGGAATTGTGTGTGTGGAGGGGTGGAATGGAGGACAAAAAACCATCACAAATGAAGAAGAAACAGAGGAAGAACACAGGTCATATCCAGACTCCTGGGAAGACAGCACCTGAGAATTCAGACTTCAGAACTCAAACAATGTAAACTCCCCAGAATGACTGGTCTCTGTCCACAAACCCAGATATCAAGATATTAGTAGAGAAATGAATAGAAATGAGAAGAGACAAGAGAAAAGAATGGAGGAGTTGATAGCTAAGATGACGGCAATAAAGAATACAAAAAATAAAATAAATAACAAACTGACAAGTGTGAAAAGCAGAATTAAACAAGCAGAAGAAAGAATCTCAGAGCTTGAGGACCAAAATATGGAACTAATCCAAACTGCTAAAAACATAAAAAGCTTAAAAAGATGGGAAAAAAAGCCTCCAAGAGATGTGCAATGATATGAAGAGGCAGAACTTATGCCTGATTGGCATTCCTGAAGAAGATAGAGGGACAGAGACCACCCTGGAATAAATATTCCATGCAATTACCCAAGAATATTTTCCTCATTTCATCAGAGACAAGATCATTCAAACACAAGAAATTCAGAGAACCCCTGCAGGGTTTCAAATGAGAATACCAACTCTTAGACACATAGTAATTCACTTACATAAAATTGGTATAAAAGAAAAAAAATCCTAAAGGCAATGAGAGTGAAAAGTCAGAATACCTACCAGGGATGGCCAATTAGAATCTAACAGCAGACATCTCTACATAAGCACTACAGACTAGAAGAGACTGGAGTCCAATCTTCAGAAATACTCAAAGATAAACAAGTCCAATCAAGAATTTCCTACTCAGCTAAGGTAAGCTTTATCACTGGAGGAAAATTAAAATAATTCCCAGATATTCAATCCCTAAGAGTTTGTGCTGCTTCCAGACCAGCTGTACAAGAGATGCTTAAGAAGGAATTCATAGAAGAAAAAAAGAAAAGATTAACCACATTCCTCCCAAGAATCCACAAAAACAAAGAATCAACACAGCATGTATTGTTACTGCAAAATTGAAAATACACATATATACCAACTCCAAAATCAAAATAAAACCAGGTAAACAAACAGACAACAACAACAAATAACTCTATATGAGCCTCATAGCAGGGATAAATTCTCACATCTCAATAAACAGCGTGAATGTGAATGGACTGAATGCACCACTGAAAAGACATAGAATGGCAAATTGTATTAAAAGAAACAACTCTGCAATTTATTGTCTCCAGGAAACACATCTCACAACAAAGGGTACTCAGACTTAAAGTCAGAGAATGGAAAACAAATTTTCAGGCAAACAGGTCACAAAAGAAGGCAGAAATCACAATCTTAATATCAGACAAAGCAGCTTTTAAGCTATCAAGTATTTAAAAAGATGTCAGGAATACTACATAATGATAAAGGGTTCAATCCATCAACAAGAAATATCTATCCTGAACATGAATGCACCCTGTACAGAAACTTTTACAAAGCAGGTACTAAGTAAACTAAAAAAAGAGATTGACTATCACTATCATAGCTGGGAACCAAAATACTCCACTAACAATACTAGATAGATCATTGAGGCAAAAAAATGAAGAAGAAAATTCTGAACCTCAACTCAATGCTTGACTAAATGAACTTAATAGATACCTATAGAATACTCCAGTCAGCAACCATGGAATATGCATTCTACTTGTCACCAAATGGAACATACTCCAAGATTGATCACATAAATGACCATAAATCAAGCACAAACAAATTTCACAAGATTGAAATATTGCCATGCATCTTCTTCTCACCACAGTGGAATAAAAATAAATGTCACCACCAACAAAATTCCCCCCAAACCCACAAAGGCATAGACACAAAACAGCATGATGCTGAACAACTCCTGGGTCAACAAAGTAACCACAACAGAAATTAAAAGATTCTGGAAACAAATTAAAATGTAGACACATCTGACCAAAACTTCAAGGATGCCATGAAAACAGTTTTAAGAGGGAAATTTATATTTCTACAAACAAGCATCAAGATAATGGAGCTATCACAAGTTAACAGCCTAAAAAGTAGCATTAGAGAGGTGGAAAGGCAAGACCACCAAAACCTTAACTTCAGCAGAAGAATCCAGATCACCAAGGTAAAAGTCCAAATACAGGCCATAGAAGACAAAAATATCATAGAAAAAATCAATGAAACAAAAACTGGTTCTTTGAAAGGATAAAAAAGATTTATGAACCCCAGCCATAATGACCAAGAAAAAGAATGAAAAAACTCAAATAAACACAATCAGAAACACAAAAGATCAAGTCACAACTGATCTCAAAGAAATACAAAAGTTTATGAGAGATTACAATGCACACCTGTATGGAAACAAACTCAATAACCTAAATGAAATGGAGGACTTACTGCATCACATCACCTTTCAAGGTTGAAACATGAAGAAATTGAGACCCTTAATAGACCAATAACAACCCAGGAAATGAACTTTGTCATAAGAAAACTGCCTACAAATAAAAGCCCTGAACCAGATGGAATTACAACAGAATTCTATAAAACATTCAAGAAGCAGTTAATTCCAATCCTATTTAAAAGTATTCTAGGCAATTGAGAAAGATGGAACTCTACCCAAATTATCTTATGAGCTAGTATGACACTGGGTAAACATCCAAACAGTGTAAAGATCCAACAAAGAAAAAGAACTACAGGCCAATATCCCTGAAGAACATAGATGCAAAGACTCTAACAAATAGGATCCAACAACACATCTCTAAAATAATCTACCATGACTAATTAGGCTTCATTCTTGGAATCCAGGACTGTTTCAACATTCACAAGAACATAAATATAATTAAATACATCAATAGATATAAAAACAAGAAGTGCATGATTCTCTTATTAGATGTAGAAAAAGCTTTGGATAAAATTCAGCATTCCTTCTTGATAAAAACTCTTGAACACCTAGTCATAGAGGGAACATACTTCAAAATAGTAGGTGCCATCTATGATGAACCCACAAATAACATATTGTTAAACAGAAAAAAAAATGGAAGCATTTTCCCTGAAAATTGGAATGAGAGAAGGCTGTCCACTCCCACCCCTCCTGTTCAAAATAGTGTTGGAAGTCCTTGCTAGAGCAATTAGATGATAGAAGGAAATCAGGGGTATCCAAATAGGAAAAGAAGAAGTCAAGTTATCCCTCTTTGCTGTTGATCCTATACTCAAAACTCTAAGAGAATCTGTCAAAAACCTCCTTGCACTGAAAGAGTACTTTGGCAAAGTCTCAGGGTACAAAATAAATGTGCAAAAGCAGTTGCATTCTTATACACAAGCAAAAAGCAGTCAAAGAACCAAATAAAAAGCAGTCTCATTCACAATAGCCACACACACAAAAATGAAATACCTCGGCATCTTTCTTACCAGAGAATTGAAAGATCTTTACAACAAAAACTACAAAACACTGCTCAAAGGGGCCAAAGGTGACACAAATAAATGAAAAAGTATTTTATGTTCATGGATTGGAAGAATCAACATTGTTAAGATGTCCAGTCTACCAAAGGTAATCTACAGATTCAGTGCAATATCCATTAAATTACTAACATTATTCTTCTCAGACCTGGAAAAAACAATGCAGAAATTCACAAGGAAACAAATGACCACAAATAGCCAAAACAATCCTTAGCAAAGAAAGAGTATGGGTGGTATCACACTTCCAGACTTTAAATTTTATTATAAGATTGAAATAATCAAAACAGCTTGGTATTTGTACAAGAACAGACATATATACCAATGGAACAAGATAGAATGTCTGGAAGCAAGACCTCAATTTCTCAACAAGTTCACCTTCAAAAAAGCCTCCACCAATAATCACTGGGTGAGGAGAACCTATTCAGTAAATGGTGCTGGGAAAACTGACTGACCATATACAGAAGCATGAAACAGGACCCCTACCTATCACCATACACAAAAATCAACTACAAATGAATCAAAGACCTAAATGTAAAACCTCAAATATTAAAAATCTTAGAAAATGCAGGAGACACCCTTATGGAAATCAGAACAGGTAACCAATTCCTAATCAAAACCCCAAGAGCACATTACATAAGAGATAAGATAGACAAGTGGGAACTCATCAAATTGAAAAGCTTCTGCAAAGCAAAAAAGCAAAAAACAAACAAAAACAACAACAACAAAAACCAAAAAAAAAAACACAAGAGAGCAGGAGACAGCCCACAGAGTGGGAAAAAAATATATGCTAATTTGCTAACTGCATATCTGTAAAGTCTTAACATTCAGGATCTATAAGGAACTCAGGTATGCTGGAAAAAACAAACAACAACAACAGCAACAACAACAACAGCAAACAGCTTCATTAAAAAGTGGACAAAAGACATGAATAGGCCTTCTCAAAAAAATACATTTGAGAAGCCAACATACATGCAAAATGCTTAGCCTTCACTAATCATCAGAGAAATGCAAATCAAAACCACATTGAGATACAACCTAGCTCCAATAAGAATGGCCATCATTAATAAAACAAAAAACAACAGATACTGGCGAGGATGGGGAGAAAAGGGAGCGCTTCTACACTATTGGTGGTAGGGTAAGCTTGTTCAACCTCTATGGAAAACAGTGCAGTGATTCCTAAAAGAGCTAGAAGTTGACCTTCCATATGACCCAGCAATTCCCCCTTCTGGGAATTGACCCACAGGAACTTACATCACTCTACAAAAAAGATATCTGTACAAGCATGTTTATTGCAGCATTACCTACAATAGCAAAAAACTTGGAACCAATCATGGTGCCCATCAAAACTGGACTGGTTAAAAAAATGTGGTACATATACATGATGAAACATTACATAGCCATAAAGAAGGACACAAATATGCACTTTGCAGCAACTTGGACGGATTTATAGTCTATAATACTTAGTGATTTATCAGAGAAATAAAGAACTGAGTGTCACATGTTCTCTCTCATCAGTGGACCCTGAACATTTACCATAACACTATAAGAGAGGGATTGGCAATAGTGGGAAACTGCCAGGGGAGGGAAGAGGGCACATTTCATCAATAGGTGTACCTGATCTCAAACTAGGCAAAGTAGGAACTAAAGGATGACCCCAACTTTACCTGTACAGTGACCACTTGTATACCTAATCCTGAATTATACCCCACATCTTTAAAATAAAAAAATTTTTAAAAGATAATTCATCAAGTGGGTTTCATTCCAGGGATGCAAAGATGACTCAAAATGCACAAATCAATAAGCATCATTTACCACATATAAATTACTAATAACAAAAACTATGTGATCATATGAATACATGCATTTGATACATTCCAACATCTCTTTATGGTAAGAACCCTCAAAAAACTAGTTACCACAGGACCACACTTCAAAATAATAAAGATTATTACCAACTCACAACCAACAGATACCGAATAGGCAAAAGTGGGAAGTATTTTTCCTTACAACTGGAATAAGACTGGAATGTTCATTTTCACCACCCAGGTAGAGCAATCAGGCAAAAGAAAGAAATAAATGACACCCAGATTGGAAAAGAGAAAGTCATATCTCTGTTCACTGATGCCATGATTGTAAACCTAGAAAACCATAAAGACTCCTTCAAAAAACTTCTAGACATGATAGACAATCTCAGAAAAGTTTTAGAATAAAAAAAAATTAGTGTTCAAAAATAAGTCGCATTTTATGTACCAATAACTTTCAAGCTGAGAACCAAATTAAGAATTCAATCTCTTTTATAATAACCCCAGAAAAGTTAAAAAAAACTAGGAATACATTTAATCAAGTAGGCTAAAATTCTCTACAAGGAAAAGAACAAATCTCTTTACAAGTTTGATTATATAGTGGTTAAAGAGACAGACACCTTATCAATCATGTCGTGACAAGTGATTGTATTTTTTTTCTTTAGTGGGAAGACATGAACCTGTTTAATAACCAATGAAAAGAATTAAATAGAAAAAATAGTTTAATATATAAGATTATCAAAAAGGTATTTTAAGCAGTAAGCACACTTTTTTCCTCAGATTTTTCAGTATCTTCAAGTAAGTTTCATCAAAAAATATCACAGAAAATCAATGGTCTTACTAGATATATTTAAACTTTTAATTTTTAATCTAAGATTTTTTCATTGCTATGTTAATTATTAAAATATTTTTACATATTTTAGATGTTTTGAGATAAATATTCAGATTTATTTTTCCTTGGGTCTGATAAAATTAAACATTGTCAATATTTTCAGCATGGGTGTTAGACTCATGAAGACCTACATTTGATTCTATACAGTACTTACTAGCCATATAACCTTGAGGTCTTCACTGATCTGTGTCTAATACCAATGAGATCAAACACTATGGCATGAGGGCATTTACTAATTACTTACTCATAATTTTTGTCAAGTCGTACATTGTTGTTTTCTTTTTATCTCTTTTATTAAAAAAAATTAATGACTGTTATTTTTGTCATATTACTCCAGATACTTTTGTCTTTTATTTTACCTGTTTGACAAACATGTGCTTAACTTTGTTTCCAAATCTTAATTCCCTCCTTCAGTTTTACAAAAATCAACACAAATGTGAGTTGAGTTTCTATTACCCTTCCATTTTAAAGAAAATTAAAACACACAAAAATGTAAATTATATAAATAATTTTAAATAATACTTAAAATATTTGTAACTGGCATTCTGCCACTTATTAATGTTATTTTACAATATACTTTGGGTATATGTGGGTTGGAGAGGCAGTGACTCAATGATAGCTTATAGCTCAATGATAGAGAGCAGTTAAAATTCAGAGTGCTTGGATTGAACTTCAACTCCAATTCTTACTAGCTCTGTGATGTTATACAAATTTTTGTTAAATTTTCTCTATTGAAGTTTTCTCATCTTTTAAGTGAAGTTAAAACTGTTTCCAACTCATAAGGTTATCAGTGTGATGTAAGTTAATATTTGCAAAGCACTTAGGACAGTGCCTAACAAACATTAGGCACTATTAAGTAACTGTTCAGTAAATGTGTAAATATATTAGTATTGCTACATATAGTTTCTAATTTTGATCCTTACCACTATGTTCACATTTAATCTTCTCCACCTCCCTTTTTTTAAAAGTCAGGGTCTCACTGTGTTGTCCAGGCTGGAGCACAGTGGTACGCTCATAGCCACTGCAACCTCAACCTGCTGGGCTCAGGCAATCCTTCCATCTCAGCCTTCCAAGTAGCTGGAACTACAAGCACATGCCACCATGCCTGAAGAATTTTTTTTATTGATTGTAGAGATGAGGTCTCACCAAGTTGCCCAGTCTGGTCTCGAATCTCTGGGCTCATGTGATCCTCTCGCCTCTACTTTTTTTCCCCTTTTGATGGTTATTCAAATAATTTCTAATTACATTGTTCAACAAGCAAAGTCATTATAATTTTTTCTGTTTTTATACATGTACTAGATTTTTAAATTTAGAATTAATACAATAAATTAGAATTGATAAAGCAATTAGATAAAGATATTTACAGGTTTAATAAAGATTTGACCTCAAGAGTAATTGCTTTCATATATAAACGTTTTGCAGTGTGATCTCATCTCATGACATACAAACATTTGATATTATCAAACTTAAATTTTTGCCATTCTGTGTCAACCTAGTGCAAATATATTTTTATCATAATCTACATTCTCTTTATTCCTGAGATAGATCATTTATTCACATAATGAATATCAATTTTGTCTGAATCATACACCAGACATTGTTTAGGCACTGTGCATAAAAAAGTATTAACAGAACTTTTATCAAACACTAGGCTTCTCTTTTAACCCTTGTTGATAATGTTAAGGAGTTGAAACTAGTGATTGGTTATTTTATGAATATGAGTAAACTTTTCTATATTTATTGTCTATTATCATTTTCTAACTAATTGTATACTTTACCTCTTTCCCCTATGAGTAGTTCTTTTTTTTTCCTTCCTTGTTGATCTGCAGAATTTTGTTTTGACTTTTAAATTTGGAAGCAATGTGCTAATTTTCAAAACTCATTTTGAAAAAAAAGAAAATTATCGTCTTGGTGTTGTACTCATTTTCAGTTATATTTTAGGTTTGTTTAGGAAAATTAAAAAAAACCATTTTATTTCAAAATGATTATACAAGCAATCATAAAAATAATGAGTATTCTATGTACGCTTCACCCAGTTTATTTCAATACTATCATTTTTCATAGCTATGATTAAGGAAATTGATATTTATGCATTTCACCAATCTTATGTCACAAGTGTGTGCATTTAATTCTATACATTTTTTTACATGTAAATTTATGATATTACTAACACAGCAAAAATACAGAGTAGGGCCATCACAGGGAACATTTTATAGATATGTTCATCTTCCCCTCTCCTCACTTTCCTAATTTGTGTCAATAATGAATCTGCTTTCTATCTCTATAATTTTATCATTTCAAAAATGTTATATGAATAGAATCATAAGTTATGTGAAATTTTGAGTTTGCTTTTATATCAGCATTCTGCTTTATTGATTTTTTAGTTTGAAATTTCATTAATTTTTGGTGTCTTACTATTATTGTCTTCTTTCTGCTTATCTTTGAATTTTTTTATTACTTACTGAAGTTGGAAGTTGCATTACTTCTTTGAAAATGTTCTTCTCTTCTTACATAATAATTTAATGTTAAAATATTTCTCTCAGCACTACTTTAGTTATATCACAGATTTTTGATATGCTAACTTTTATTTTTGTTCAATTCTATTTCTCTGAAACTTTATATTTGATTCAAGCATTATTTAAAACTGTATTGTTTAAATGTCAAATGTTTAGAGATTTTGCTGTAGTCTTTCTGTCATTGTTTTCTAGTTTGATTCCACTGTGGACTAAAAGTATACTATGTATTCATCTATTTCTTTTAAATTTATTGAGGCTTATATTATTTCCAAGGATATGAAATATCTTAATAAATATTTTAATAAGTATATTCTCTTGCTGGGTAGAGTGCTTTTTATATGACAATTAAATACTGTTGGTTTATAATATTGTTTAAATATCCTATATTCATGCTAATTATTTTGTCTTATAAGACAAAGTTTTATCTTATAGTCAGTTGCTCAGAGAAGAGTATAGATGTCAGCAACTATAATTGTGATTTGTCTATATTTTCTTTTAACATTATCAGTCTTTATGTCATGTGCTTGGGGCTCTGTTGTTTGCTATTTAGGATTTTAGAACAAATTTATTATCATGTGTTCATGGTGAATTGATACATTTATTATTAGGTAATATCTGTCTTAGTAATTATAGTAATTTTCTGTTATCTAAATTCTACATTAATTGACATTTTTAGAGCTACCTCTGTTTTTCCTTTGAAATTAATGCTGTTACAAGTTATTTTAATTTTTCTAATGTTCAAACTATGTATGCTGCTGAGTTTAAAGTGATATTCTTATAATAAAAAAAACTGGAAGCTTTTTGTTTGTCTGCTTGCTTTTAAACACATTTTGCCATTTTCTGTGTTTTAGTGGTTGCATTTAGCATAGTTGTTAATATGTTAGAACTTAAGCCTGCCGTTTTACCATTTATTTTCTTTTTCTGTTACCATTTCTCTTTTCTTGCCTCTCTATGCCTTACTTGAATCCATAATAGTTTATGGAAAACTTTTTAGAATTTAATATTGATGAACTATTAGTGGTTTTTAAGTGTATTTGTACAGTTTTCTTAGTGATACACCTAGATATTATAATAAATATGCAACTTATTACAATCTACCTATATTGATGTTTTACCACTTTGAATAAAATATAAAGCTGTAATCAATTTAGGTCCCTTTATTTCCTAAGTTTTTCAATCTCATTATGTTGCATAAGGTTTTGCAACATTTATTGCTTCAATTGTTGCATTTTATTTAAAAACTTATGAGGACAAGTATAGTCAACTTTATTTAGTTATATTTATGCATTTTTTAAATCTTGCTTTTATTTTCTTCTGGGTGTTTCAAGATATCTTTTTAAATCACATGGTTTCTAGTTTTTAATCCATTCTTTAAGAATACATTTAACCAGTCTGTTGGTGATAAATTGATGATAATGATGATTTTTTAAAATTTCAGAGTACTTTATGTTCCATTCACTATTAAAGGATAGTTTTGTTAGCTATAAAATTTGTGGTTGACAGTTCTTCAATTTCAGTACTTGAAAAATGTTTTATTTCTTTCTGGCTCCATTGATATAAGAAATATGCTATTCTCAAAATCGACAATAAGGTAGAAGCCTGGACCTTCTTGGACTTTCTGCTTTTGGATAAGAGTTTGTAAGAGAGTCTATGTAAATGTTGTTACCTCAGCTTTAGGATCCCTAATTAATGGGATTCTTTTTTTTATACTTTTTCAGAATACTTCTTTGGCTTCTTCTTGCTTTATATATTTGATAATTATATTTGAGGATTGAGAGGTGATAGATGGCAAGGAGAGACACATCTATGTCAACTTTTTTAGATGAATTTTTCTGATATCTTCAAACCCTCTACTTTGCTTACATATTATACTTAAAGAAGTATTTTCCATAATTTTGAATGTGCAATATATTTATAAATTTAATATTCCAAAGTAAATGAGTAATTTCATTTACATTCCAGTTACCTTGCTATTGTAATTTCTAAGTAATATTCCTCACCATTAAGTTAACAGAGGGGATCTCATATGCTGTATTAATGTAACCCATATCTAACATGTTGCTCATTTAAGAATCTAGTTTCAGCCGGGCTCGGTGGCTCAGCCTGTAATCCCACGCCTTTGGGAGGCTGAGGTGAATGGATTGCCTGAGCCCGCGGG